>NW_014573231.1:0-1000 GCF_001313835.1 Polistes canadensis
TATTTAAGAAAAATTTTCGCTGGTTTCAGAATTAGACCGTAGTCCAAAACTATCAGATACATAGATAAATGCTATATAACAAAAGCAGTAAAACGTTTTCTTTCAACCTCTAAAGCGACTACTAACAAATAAAAAGTGTTTCGTTCAATAAAATCCAGCAAATATCATTTATATTTCAACAACTTCAGTCCCAAAAAAAGATAAAAATATTTTTATTACAACATTTTTTGATTACTTAACGTGAAGGATTCAATTCTCTTTTAACAAAACTCGATTGTAGTCAACCTGACATCTATTCTGTCTTGTTACCAATAGCACATTTTACCGTCACTATAAATTTTTTAATATATTTAACGAAAATTTTTGCAGTTATTTGAATTAAACCGTAGTTAAAAACTATCAGATACATAGAGAAATGCTATATAACAAAAGCTGTAAAATGTTTTCTTTTTACTTCTAAAGCGTATACTAACAAATAAAAAGTTTTTCGTTCACTCAAATCCTGCCAATAACATTTATATTTCAACAACTGCAGTCCAAAAAAAGGAAAAAAATTATTTTATTACAACATTTTTATGTTTTGTTACGTGAAGAATTCAATTCTTTTTCAACGGAACTCGATTGTAGTCAATCTAAAATTTATTCTGTCTTGGTACTAATAGCACATTTTACAGTCACTATAAATGTTTTAATTTATTTAAGAAAAATTTTCGCTGGTTTCAGAATTAGACCGTAGTCAAAAACTATCAGATACATAGAGAAATGCTATATAACAAAAGCTGTAAAACGTTTTCTTTCCACTTCTAAAGCGTATACTAACAAATAAAAAGTGTTTAGTTAAACATAACACTTTTTACTTAAAAGTATACGCTTGAAAACTTAAAAGAAAATGTTTTACAGCTTTTGTTTTATAGCATTTCTTTATATATGTGATAGTTTTGAGCTACAGTTTATTTCAAAAAGTAGCAAAAATTTCTATCTAAATATATTTAAACATTTT
>NW_014573232.1:0-992 GCF_001313835.1 Polistes canadensis
TAAACCGTAGTTCAAAACTATCTGATACATAAAGAAATGCAATATAAAAAAAGCTGTAAAACGTTTTCTTTCAAGTTTTAAAGCGTATACTAACAAATAATATGTGTTATGTCTAATAAAATATAGAAAATAAAATTTATAATTCAACAACTGCAGTTCAAAAAAAGGAGAAAAATCATTTTGGTACAACATTTTTGGGTCACTTAACGTGAAGAATTCAATTCTTTTTTAACAAAACTCGATTTTAATAATCCTGACATCAATTCTGTTTTGTTTCTAGTAGAACATTTTAACTGTCAATAAAAATGTTTTAATATATTTAATACAGAAGTTTTAAATACTTTCTGAATTTAACTGTAGTTCAAAACTATCAGATACATAAAGAAATGCTATATATCAAAAGCTGTAAAACGTTTTCTTTTAAGTTTTCAAGCGTATAATATTAAATAAAAAGTGTTACGTTAAATAAAATCCAGCAAATAAAGTTTATAATTAAACATGTGCAGTTCAAAAAGAGGAAAAAAATTATTTTATTACAAAATTTACTAGTTACTTTACGTAAAGAACTCAATTCTTTTTCAACGAAAATCGATTGTAATAAACCTGACATACATTCAGTTTTGTTTCTAGTAGCTCATTTTAACCGTCGCTAAAAATGTTTAAATATATTTTATACAGAAATTTTTACTACTTTCTGAACAAAACCTTAGTTCAAAACTATCAGATACATAAAGAAATGCTATATAAAAAAAGCTATAAAACGTTTTATTTCAAGTTTTAAAGCGTATGCTAACAAATAAAAAGTGTTATGTCTAATAAAATCCAGCAAATAAAATTTATAATTCAACAACTGCAGTTCAAAGAAAGGAGAAAAATCATTTTGTTACAACATTTTTTGGTCACTTAACGTGAAGAATTCAATTCTTTTTTACCAAAACTCGATTTTAATAAACCTGACATCCATTCTGTTTTGTTTCTAGTAGCACATTTTA
>NW_014573233.1:0-1035 GCF_001313835.1 Polistes canadensis
GATTGATTGATAAAAATCTTGTTTAGTTATCGTTTGCACCGATTTGAAAAATATAGTTTTTAGGAATAAAATGATTAAAGTGCAAATAAGTTTTAATATGAGAAATACTTGGAATTCATTTTATGGAGTTTAGTTTATATTGTTTGTTGCTTTTGTATTTCAGTATTTCATTCTAAAACCTGGAGAAAATAAGAATGGAAAGATTTAGCAAAATAACTCACATAATGGATATTGATGGCTTTTTCGTAAATAACCAATATTTATACAAAGAAATAAGTATTGTCGAAGTAAATATTGGAAATCATATATATAAATATGATTTCTTTTTACGAAAAAATTTTTGGACATTAAATGAGAGCGACAGAAGAACGACGTGTTATGTAACCAAAAAAGTTCACGGAATACCATTTCGAGACTTCGGTCGTGAAAAGTACGAACAGCACCAAGTGCACGAGGAATTGTTCAAACTGCGCCAAGCACATGGGTCGGAGCTTTTAATAGCCTATAAAGGAGGACATRTAGAAAAGGATTTGTTGAATGATGCATACATCGATTGTGTCAACTTAGAAATCTTTGATTGTCCGAAGTTTAATGAATTGATTAAAATATATGAAGATAGCAATTTACAAAATTGTTATCTCCATACATCAGCGAAAACAACAACAACTATACATTGTCCCGTTGTGGAAACACTAGTATATAGAAAATGGTATATAGATAAGAAAAATTATTTGTAAATACTTTAAACTTTTATTGTGTCTGATATTTTTCTTTTGATTTCTTACAAGAAATTATTTTTTATTATAATATAATATCATTTTCTAAAAATTACTGTTTCCACAACGAGAGAAATTATAGCTATGTTTTTTTTCACCGCAATATGTATATATGTAAAAAAGAATGGCGATCTCACATCATTCCTTAACAATAAATTATTATATTTATTTATAATCTTATTATTTTTTAATATTATATATACAGCGAAGGAAAACATTTCTCCAAACCATCTGCGTGCGTAAGACTGCCAGCCTTTTG
>NW_014573234.1:0-999 GCF_001313835.1 Polistes canadensis
GATTGTAGTAATCCTGACATCCATTCTGTCTTGTTTCTGATAGCACATTTTTACCTTCACAAAAAAAGTTTAAATATATTTGAAAAAATTTTTTGCTACTTTTTGAATTAAACTGTAGTTTAAACCTATCAGATTCATGAAGAATTGCTATATAACAAAAGGTGTAATACGTTTTCTTTCAAGTTTTAAAACGTATACTTACGAATAAAAAGTGTTACGTTTAATAAAATCCAGAACATAACATTTATATTTCAACAATTGCATTCCAGAAAAAGAAAAAAATCATTTTATTACACCATTTTTTGGTAACTTTACGTGAAGAATTTAATTCATTTTCAACGAAACTCGATTGTAGTAACCCTGACATTTATTTTGTTTTGTTTCTAGTAGCACATTTTTACCGTCGCTAAAAATGTTGAAATATATTTAAAAAAATATTTTCGCTAGTGTCTAAATTAAATCATAGTTAAAAACTATCACATACCTAAAGAAATGCTATATGACAAAAGCTATTAAACATTTTATTTCAAGACTTATAGCGTATACTAGTAAGTAATAAGTGTTATGTCTAATAAATTTTAGCTAATATCATTTACTTTTCTTCAACTGTAGTCGAAAAAAAGGAAAAAAAAACATTTTTTTATAACTTTTTTAGGTTACTTTAGGTCTAGAATTCAATTAATTTTTGGCAAAATTCGATTGTAGTTAACCTGACTTTTATTCTGTCTTGTTATTAATAGCACATTTTACCGTCACTATAAATTTTTCAATATATTTTAGAAAAATCTTCGCTTCTTTATAAATTAAATAATAGTTGAAAGCTATCAGATACATAAAGAAATGCTATGTAACAAAAGCTATAAAACGTTTTCTTTTAAGTTTTAAAACATATACAAACAAATAAAAAGTTTTACGTTYAATAAAATCCAGAGCATAACATTTATATTTCAACAACTGCATTCCAGAAAATGAAAAAATTCATTTTATTACAACACTTTT
>NW_014573235.1:0-1009 GCF_001313835.1 Polistes canadensis
AAATTTTTGCTACTTTCTGAATTAAACTGTAGTTCAAAACTATAAGATACACAAAGAAATGCTATAAAACAAAAGCTGKAAAACGTTTTCTTTCAAGTTTTAAAGTATATACTTACAAATGAAAAGTGTTACGTTCAATAAAATCCAGCAAATAACATTTATATTTCAACATCTGCAGTCCAAAAAAAGAAACAACTTCATTTTATTGCAACAATTTTTTGTTACTTAATGTGAAGAATTAATTTCTTTTTTAACAAAAGTCGATTGTAGTAAACCTGACATTTAATCTGTATTGTTTCTAGCAGCAAATTTTAACCGTCGCTAAAAATGCTTAAATATATTAGGAAAAAAATTTTTGCTAATTTCTAAATTAAACCGTAGTTCCAAGCTATAAGATATCTAAAGAAATGCTATATAACAAAAGCTATACAACAAATTTTTTTCAAGTTTTTGAGCGTATGCTAACAAATAGAAAGTTTATTGTACAATAAAATCAAGCAAATAACATTTATATTTCAACAACTGCAGTACAAAAAAAGGGAAAAAATCATTCTATTACAACATTTTTAAGTTACTTAAATTGAAGAATTCAATTCATTTTCAACAAAACTCGATTGTAGTAAACCTGACCTTTATTTTGTTTTGTTTCTAGTAGCACATTTTCATCGTCACTAAAAGTGTTTAAGTATATTTAGAAAGAAATTTTTGCTACTTTCTGAGTTAAACCGTAGTTCCAAACTAGCAGATACAAAAAGAAATGCTGTATAACAAAAGGTATATAACATTTTCTTTCAAGTTATACAGGGTATACTATTGAGTAGAAAGTGTTATGTCTAATAAATTTTAGCTGATATCATTTACTTGTCAACAACTGCAGTCGAAGAAAGAGAAAAATCAATTTATTACAACTACGTTTGGTTACAGTACGTGTACAATTAACTTTTTTTCGACGAAATAAGATTGTAGTCAACGAAACATATATTCTGTTAAGTTTCTAATAGCACATTTT
>NW_014573236.1:0-1036 GCF_001313835.1 Polistes canadensis
TGTATTTTTTCTCTATCTCCATCTCCTCACTCGTTTTTTTTTTTTTTTTTTTTTTTTTTTTTTTTTTTTTTTTTTTTTTTTTTATTTCTATTTCTTTTTCTTTCCCTTTTTATAGTGGTAGTTCGCGTCAAGCGGAAAAACGCGAGACACCGCGATTGTCTTTTCCAATTTCTACGTTTTTACACGACACGGTCAACGACTTTCCCCCATACTTTTCTCTCTCTGTCTCTCTCGATAATTTTACACCGATTTAAAAAAATCCGTTTTTGTAATATTTAATATACACGTTTATATGTTGTTTCGTTGTTAAATTCTTCTAATGGTATATCTTAGGAAATTAATGATAAACAATGACGTATAATTGTATATTTAAATGGATTTAATATGTTAGACGTATCGAATAAAATAATATTTGTATCTTAATAATCCTATAATATATATTTTTAAGAATAATTTTCTTTTTTTTTCTATTATTATCGAATTATTTGCGATATTTTCATATGCGAGTAATTTAATTAAGAATATTATTTTCTACTTTTTTTGTTTTTTTTTTTTTTTTTTTATTATATTCGTAGTATTTTTTTTTAGGTTTTATTATTTCTTATCAGGGATCATCTTCTATACTTGATAATTTGAGAAAGTTGGATCCGGTTAAAGGTCAATGACCCAAGAAAGAAAGATCGGGTTTATCGCTTTTATGATCCGCGATTTATTCGTGTTATCCGATTCCATCCGTTCGTCCGTTCAAAGGGTAAGGATATCCTTGGTACACAAAAGAATCGTTCCTTCCTTATTTCGTGGCATTGGGTTTTTCGTTTATTCGAACTTGCAGAGCTATTGTTCAGTCTCTCTTTCTCTTACTCTTTCTCTCTTATTCTCGAAGAAGTAGAAGAAGGAGAAGAAGAAGAAGAAGAAGAAGAAAGAAGAAATGGGTGGTATCATTTTCCGAGATATCGTTACTCGTTCATTCGCCAAAGTCCTATAAAGACGACCAAAACGTGCTGGAAAACTGATCCTGAAACCAAATAAAAAGAAA
>NW_014573237.1:0-979 GCF_001313835.1 Polistes canadensis
CGTTTTACTACTTTGGTTATATAGCATTTCTTTATGTATCTGATAGTTTGAAACTACGGTTCAATTCAGAAATACGAAAAAATTTTTCTTAAATATATTGAAGAATTTATAGCGACGGTAAAATGTGCTATATGTTACAAGACAAAATAAATGTCAGGTTGACTACAATCAAATTTCGTTAAAAACAAATTAAATTCTTCACGTAAAACAACCAAAAAATGTTGTAATAAAATGATTTTTTTCCTCTTTTTGGA
This sequence comes from Polistes canadensis, assembly GCF_001313835.1. NCBI lineage: Eukaryota > Metazoa > Arthropoda > Insecta > Hymenoptera > Vespidae > Polistes > Polistes canadensis. The sequence goes on from NW_014573237.1 coordinate 255, forward strand.
CTGCAGTTGTTGAAATATATAAGGTATTTGCAAAATTTTATTAAACGCGACACTTTTTATTTGTAAGTATGCACTTTAAAACTTGGAAGAAAACGTTTTACATCTTTTGTTATATAGCATTTCTTTATGTATCTGATAGTTTTGAGCTACAGTTTAATTTAGAAAGTAGCTAAAACTTTTTTTTAAATATAATAGATCTTTTTTGTGAAGGTAAAAATGTGCTATTTGAAACAAGACATAATGGTCGTCAGGTTTACTAAAATCGACTTTCGTCGAAAAAGAACTGCGTTCTTCACTTGAAGTAACCAAGAAATGTTGTAATAAAATAACGTTTTTAATTTTTTGGGACCGCAGTTGTTGAAATATAAATGTTATTTGCTTGATTTAATTGGACATAACCCGTTTTACTTATAAGTATACATTTAAATCATGAAAGAAAATGTTTTATAGCTTTTGTTATATTGCATTTCTTTATTTATCTAATAGTTTTGTACTACTTTTTATTTCAAAAAGTAACAAATATTTCTTTTTCAATATATTATATCTTTTTTGGGAAGGTAAAAATGTGCTTTTAGAAACAAGACAGAATGGATGACAGGTTTACTACAATCGAGTTTCGTAGAAATGTATTGAATTTTTCACGTAAGGTTAAAAAAAATGTTATTATGAAATGATTCTTTTTCTATTTTTAGACTGCAGTTGTTGAAATATAAATAGTATTTGCT
>NW_014573238.1:0-1002 GCF_001313835.1 Polistes canadensis
AAATATATTAAATCTTTTTTGTGAAGCTTAAAATGTGCTATTAGAAACAAGACACAATGCACGTCAGGTTTACTACAATCGAGTTACGTTGAAAAAGAATTGAGATCTTTACGTTAAGTAACCATAAAATGTTGTAATAAAATGATTTTTTTCCTGTTTTTAGACTGCAGTTGTTGAAATATAAATTTTATTTGCTTGATTTTATTTAAAGTAACACTTATTATTTGTTAGTATACGCTTTAAAATTTAAAAAAAAACGTTTTACAGCTTTTTTATATACCATTTCTTTATGTATCTAATAGTTTTGTACTATAATTAAATTCAAAAAGTAGCAAAAATTTCTTTCTAAATATATTTATACATTTTAAGCGATGGTTAAATTGTGCTACTAGAAACAAAACAGATGAAATGTCAGGTTTACTACAATCGGGATTCGTTGAAAAAGAATTGAGTTCTTCACGTTAAGTAAAAAAAAATGTTGTAATAAAATGATTTTCTTCCTTTTTTTGGACAGCAGTTGTTGAATTATAAATGTTATTTGCTGGATTTTATTTAACGTAACACTTTTTATTTGTAATTATACGCTTTAAAACTTAATGTAATACGTTTTACAACTTTTGTTATATAGCATTTCTTTAGGTATCTGATAGTTTTGAAGTACGGATTAATTCTGAAAGTAGCAGAAATTTCTTTTTAAATATATTAAATATTTTTTGTGAAGGTGAAAATGTGCTATAAGGAACAAGGCAGAATGCACGTCAGGTTTACTACAATCGAGTTACGTTAAAAAAGAATTGAGTTCTTCACGTTAAGTAACTATAATATGTTGTTATAAAATGATTTTTTTCCTTTTTTTGAACTGCAGTTGTTTAATTATAAATGTTATTTGCTGGATTTTATTAAACTTAACACATTTTATTTGATAGTATACGCTTTAAAACTTGAAAGAAGACGTTGTACTGTTCTTGTTATATAGCATTTCTTTATGTATCTAATAGTTTT
>NW_014573239.1:0-1093 GCF_001313835.1 Polistes canadensis
TATATATCTATATAAAAATTTATCTATTGATTTTCTATATTATTTATATATTCTTCTTATTATTATTTATAATGTTCTTTTTATATTTGTATAATTCTTACTATCTTTTTATCTCAATTTTACTTTCTTATATATTTAATATTATTATTTTCTCGGTATATAGATTTATTTATTTTTGTAGAATTTTCTTATTAACTAGTATTTAATATTACTTCCATTTTATGTTTAATGGCATCTACTAACGTTTTTAACTGTAAAATATATACATATATATATATATATATATATATATATATAAAAGTTAAAATTGTGTAATCGATTATCATTACGTGTTTTACGGTAATATATAAATAAATATTTGATCGATTCGTATCAATATTTAAATAATAATAAATGTGTGAATGGCTGAAAAAGGAAAACGGTACGAGTAACATTATGTTAAAATTTTAGAAATTACATTAATTCTTAAATTAACAAACAAAAAATGTTATTTGTATCCCTTTCCTTGTCAATCTGTATATACAATAAAAAATCAAAGAATATTTACTTTGCATACTCCTATATGTTAATAAATCGAAAAAATTAAAGACATCTAAAGACAAAAAAAAATAAATAAAGTAACTATTAATCAATACTAATCGAGAGGAAAGAATTGTTTGGAAAATAAATTATAACCCTCAGGTAATCCACTATCCTGAAAGATTTTATCGCGGGCCGAACACAATCGCACGCTTTAATTAATGTCCCACTTTATTACCTCGAGGCTTGTTCCTTCAACGATTGGAATTGGCAATAATAATACCTATTTTAGATCGCCGAGCTCGTATACAACAAGCGTTGTCCTTTTTAATAAACGTCCCTGGTGCTAATTACGCGAAGGGTGTACGGTCGACGGAGCGCGACGAGAGGGCGGTTAAGGGGTGTGAGAAAGGGATAGGGTGAATGTACATTACCGGGCGTATATTAATGCGAAATTTATTCAAAAGAATTTCCCGGGACGTTCCGGTATTTTTAAAGCAGCCTTAATTTACGAGGGTGTAGCGTTAGCCAGAAAAAGAAAATTTAAAGAGAAAGAGAGAGAGAGAGAGAGAGA
>NW_014573240.1:0-1070 GCF_001313835.1 Polistes canadensis
TATATATATTTGTATATGTTTTTTTTTTTTTATATGATTATACGGTTATATAATTTTTCGATAACGTCGAACGTTAATCCCAGATCGTTTGTTATATTATTATTTATGCAACGTTGGGCATTTTTTTTTCTTTTTTTTTTCCCCGAAGATCAACAAACTCTCATCGGAATGAAAATTTTTATTCGTTGGATGTGTTTGTTCTTTTCTTTTTTTTCTTTTTTTTTTCTTTCTATTTTATCATCGATCGAACGCAATACCGTTTCCCATACGAGAAACTAGAATTTGTCTTTTTTTTTTTTTCCTCCACCTAAACTGACCTGCCAAAAACCGGATTTCTGACCCAACCTTTTCAATAAATCGTCAGTTAAAACGTAATACGTCGTGACTGTTAAAAAGAAATTTTCTCCGAACGAAATATTTTCCCCATCATCGGAGATAATTTCTTCTTCTTCTTTTTTTTTTTGTTTTTTTTTTTTTTTTAAAATTTTAAGGAAATATTTTTTTTTTTTCTTTTTTTTTTTTTAATATTATCATAAATCCTACGAATTTTTTTTGTCTATTCTAATTTCCATATTTCTTATATTTGTTTTTAATTAATTCATTTGTGTTAATCGTTTAATTTAACGTTTCTCACATTGAGATAATAGAGAGAGAGAGAGAGAGAGAGAGAGAAAAGGAAAAAAGAAAAAAAAAGATAAGAAAAGAACAAAATAATCTATTTTACCGATAGAGTAGAACGTTATGGTTCTTTTTTTTTCTCAGTCGACATTGACATTGTATTTAATTGTTCTAATGACTAATTTAAATAACCAACAGTCACGGTTATTATACTTAGTGCGATATTGTTCACGTATCATACGTGTCATGCTATTATGCAATTTTTTCTATCTTTACTTAACTTAAAGTATTTTCTATCTTTACTTAACTTGAACGTTGAATATTTGATTATTTTCAGATTTATCGTTTTGATTGTTCCATATCGAAACAAATATTTAAAAAAATATATATATAATATATATTTTAATGTTAATAGATTTCTTTTTCGTTAATTTCTCATTTTTTAATTTATT
>NW_014573241.1:0-986 GCF_001313835.1 Polistes canadensis
GCTTTACTACAATCGAGTTTCGTTTAAAAAGAATTAAGTTCTTCACGTAAAGTAACCAAAAAATGTTGTAATTGAATGTTTTTTTTCCTTTTTTTGGACTGCAGTTGTAGAAATATAACTGTTATTTGCTGGATTTATTTGGACATAAAACATTTTATTTGTTAGTATACGCTTTAAAACTTGAAAGAAAACGTTTTACAGCTTTTGGTATATAGCATTTCTTTATGTATCTAATAGATTTAGACTATAATTTAATTCAGAAAGTAGCGAAAATTTCTGTTTATATATAATAAATGTTTTTTGTGAAGGTAAAAATGTGCTATTAGAAACAAGACAGAATGGATGTAAGGTTGACTACAATCTAGTTTCGTTGAAAATAAATCGAATTCTTCACGTAAAGTAACCAAAATATGTAGTAATAAAATGATTTTTTTCTATTTTTTGGTCTGGAGTTGCTGAAATATAAATGGTATTTGCTGTATTTTATTGAACGTAACACTTTTTATTTGTTAATATACGCTTTAGAACTTAAAAGAAAACTTTTTACAGCTTTTATTATAAACCATTTCTTTATGTATCTTATAGTTTTTTATCATGGTTTAATTCAGAATGCACCAAAAATTTTTCTTAAATATATTGAAAAATTTATAGTTACAGTAAAATGTGCTATTCGAAACAAGACAAAATAAATGTCAGGTTTACTAAAATCGAGTTTCGCTAAAAAAGAATTAAGTTCTTTGCGTATAGTAACAAAAAAATTTTGTAATTATATGTTTTTTTTCCTTTTTTTGGACTGCAGTTGATGAAATATAAATGTTATTTGCTGAATTTTATTGGACGTGAAACTTTAAATTTGTTAGTAAACGTTTTAAAACTTGAAAAAAAAACGTTTTACAGCTTTCGATAAATAGCATTTCTTTAGGTATTTAATAGATTTAAACTGCAATTTAATTCAAAAAGTAGCAAAAAATTCTTTTTAAATATTA
>NW_014573242.1:0-977 GCF_001313835.1 Polistes canadensis
GTTTTACAGCTTTTGTTTTATAGCATTTCTTTATGTATTTTATAGTTTTAAACTATGATTCAATTCATAAAGTAGCAAAAATTTCTTTCTAAATATATTTAAACGTTTTTAACGCCTGATAAAATGTGCCACTAGAAACAAGACAGATTGAATGTCAGGTTTACTATAATCGAGTTTCGATGAAAAAGAATTGAATTCTTCATTTTAAGTATCCAAAAAATGTTGTAATAAAATGAATTTTTTCCTTTTTTTAGACAGCAGTTGTTGAAATATAAATTTTTGTTGCTGAATTTTATTGAACGTAACACTATTTATTTGTTAGTGTACGCTTTAAAACTAAAAAGAAGACGTTTTACAGCTATTGTTATATAGCATTTCTTTATGTATCTGATGGTTTTAAACTACGGTTATATTCAAAAAGTAGCAAAAATTTCATTCTAAATATATTTAAACATTTTGGCGATGGTTAAAATGTGCAACTAAAAACAAAACAGATTAAATGTCAGGTTTACTACAATTGAGTTTCGTTGAAAAAGAATTGTATTCTTCACGTTAAGTAACAAAAAAATGTTGTAATAAAATGATTTTTTTTCTTTTTTTAGACTGTAACTGTTGAAATATAAATATTATTTGCTGGATTTTATTGAACGAAACACTTTTTATTGGTTGGTATACACTTTTAAACTTAAAAAAACGTTTTACAGCTTTTGGTGTATAGCATTGCTTTAAGTATCTGATAGTTTTGAACTACGGTTTAATCCAGAAAATAGCAAAAATTTCTTTTTAAATATATTAAATCTTTTTTGTAAAGGTAAAAATGTACTTTTAGAAACAAGACAGAATGGCTGTAAGGTTTACTACAATCTAGTTTCGTTGAAAAAAAATTGAATTCTTCACGGTAAGTAACCAAAAAATGTTGTAATAAAATAAATTTTTTCCTTTTTTTAGACTGCAGTTGTGGAAATATAAATTATATT
>NW_014573243.1:0-1024 GCF_001313835.1 Polistes canadensis
TTCAACAACTGCAGTTCAAAAAAAGGAATATAATCATTTTATTACAACATTTTTTGGTTACTGTACATGAAGAACTCATTTCTTTTTTAACGAAACTCGATTGTAGTAAACCTCACATCCATTCTGTCTTGTTTCTAATAGCACATTTTTACCTTCACAAACAAGATTTAAAATATTTAAAAGAAATTTCTGCTTCTTTCTGAATTAAACCGTAGTTCAAAACTGGAGATACCTAAAGAAATACTATATAAAAAAAGCTGTAAAAAGTTTTCTTTCAAGTTTTAGGGCGCAAACTAACAAATAAAATGTGTTACGTTCAATGAAATCCAGCAAATAACAATTATATTTCAAGAATTGCAGTCAAAAAAAAAGGTAAAAAATCATTTTATTACAACATTTTTTGGTTACTGTACATAAAGAACTCGATTTTTTTTCAACGAAATTCGATTGTAGTAAACCTGACATCCATTATGTCTGGTTTCTAATAGCACATTTTTTCCTTTAAAAAAACGATTTAATATTTTTAAAAAGAAATTTTTGCTACTTTCTGAATTACACGGTAGTTCAAGACTGGTAAATACATAAAGAAATGCTATATCAATAGCTGGTAAACGTATTCTTTCAAGTTTTAAAGCGAATACTAACAAATAAAAAGTGTTACGTTTAATCAAATCCAGCAAATAACATTTATATTTCAACAACTGCAGTCCAAATGACGTGGAAAAAATTATTCTATTGCAAAATTTTTGAGTTACTTTACGTGGAGAATGCAATTCTTTTTCAACGAGACTCGATTGTAGTAATCCTGACATTAAATCTGTTTTGTTCCTAGTAGCACATTTTAACTGTCGCTAAAAATGTTAAATTATATTTAGAAAGAAATTTTAGCTACTTTATGAATTATACCGTATTTTAAAACTATTAGATACATAAAGAAATGCTATATACAACAAGTTTTAAAACGTTTTCTTTCAAGTTTTAAAGCGTATACTAACAAATAAAAAGTGTTACGTTCAATAAAATC
>NW_014573244.1:0-974 GCF_001313835.1 Polistes canadensis
ATAGTTTTGAACTACGGTTTAATTCAGAAAGTAGCTTAAGCTACTTTTTAAATAAATTTAAACATTTTTAGCGACAATTAAAAATTGCTACTAGAAACAAAACAAAATGGATGTCAGATTTATTACAATCGATTTTCGTTGTAATAGAATTGAGTTCTTTACGTAAAATAACCAAAAAATGTTGTAATAAAATGATTTTTTTCTATTTTTTGGACTACAGTTGTTGAAATATAAATGTTATTTGCAGGATTTTGTTGAACGTAACACTTTCAATTTGTTAGTATACGCTTTAAAACTTGAAAGAAAACATTGTATAGCTTTTGTTATATAGCATTTTTTTGTCTATCTAATTGTTTTAAACTACGGTTTAATTCAGAAGGTAACTAAAATTTTTTCGAAAATATATTTAAACATTTTTAGCGACGGTTAAAATGTGCTACTAGAAACAAAAAAGAATAAATGTCAGGTTTACTGTAATGGGGTTTCGTTTAAAAAGAATTGAATCCTTCACGTTAAGTAGCCAAAAAATATTGTATTAAAATGATTTTTTTCCTTTTTTTTAACTACAGATGTTAAAATATAAATGGTATATGCTGGATTTTATTGAACTTTACAATTATTATTTGTTAGTATTCGCTTTAAAACTTGAGAGAAATCGTTGTACAGCTTGTGTTATACAGCATTTCTTTATGTATCTAATAGTTTTGAACAACGATTTAATTCAGAAAGTAGCAAAAATTTCTTTCTAAATATATTTAAACATTTTTAGCGACAATTAAAAATTGCTACTAGAAACAAAACAGAATGGACAACAGATTTATTACAATCGATTTTCATTGAAATAGAATTGAGTTCTTTACGTAAAGTAACCAAAAAATTTTGTAATAAATTGATTTTTTTCTATTTTTTTGACTGCAGTTGTTGAATTATAAATGTTATTTGCTTGCTTTTATTGAACGTAACACTTTTTATTT
>NW_014573245.1:0-987 GCF_001313835.1 Polistes canadensis
ATGTCAGGTTTACTACAATCGAGTTTCGTTGAAAAAGTATTGAATTCTTCACGTACAGTAACCAGAAAATGTTGTAATAAAATGACATTTTTCCTTTTTTTGAACTGCAGTTGTTAAATTATAAATGGTATTTGCTGGATTTGATTGAACGAAACAATTTTTATTTGTTAGTATACGCTTAAAAACATAAAACAAAATGTTTTACAGCTTTTGTTTTATACCATTTCTTTATATTTTTGACAGTTTTGAACTACGGTTTAATTCAGAAAGTCGCAAAAATTTCTTTCTAAAAATATTTAAACATTCTAAACGACGGTTAAAATATGCTACTAGAAAAAAAACCGATTAAATGTCAGGTTTACTACAATCGAGTTTCGTTGAAAAGAAAAAAGTTCTTTACGTACAGTAACCAAAAAATGTTGTAGTAAAATGATTTTTTTCATTTTTTTGAACTGCGGTTGTTAAATTATAAATGTTTTTTGCTGGATATTTTTAAACGTAAAATTTTTTACTTATTAGTACACGCATGAAAACTTGAAAGAAAATGTTTTAAAGCTTTTGTTTTATACCATTTCTTTATGTATCTGATAGTTTTGAAATACGGTTTAATTCAGAAAGTAGCAAAAATTTTTTTTTAAAATATTTAAACATTTTTAGCGACGGTTAATATGTGCTACTAGAAAAAAAACAGAATAAATGTCAAGTTTACTACAATCGAGTTTCGTTAAAAAAGAATTGAATTCTTTACGTTAAGTAACAAAACAATGTTGTAATAAAATGATTTTTTTCCTTTTTTTGAACTGCAGTTATTGAATAATAAATGTTATTTGCAGGAGTTTATTAAACGAAACACTTTTTATTTGTTCGTATAGGCTTGAAAACTTAAAAGAAAGAGATTTACAGCTTTTGTCTTATAGCATTTCTTCATGTATCTAAAAGTTTTGAACTACGGTTTAATTCAGAAAATTGCAAAAATTTCTTTCTTAA
>NW_014573246.1:0-990 GCF_001313835.1 Polistes canadensis
TTTTGTTTTATAACATTTCTTTATGTATCTAATAGTTTTGAACTTCGATTTAATTCAGAAAGTAGCAAAAATTTCCTTTTTAAAATATTTAAACATTTTTAGCGATGGTTAAAATGTGCTACTAGAAACAAAACAGATTAAATGTCATGTTTACTACAATTGAGTTTCGTTGAAAAAGAATTGAATTCTTCACGTTAAGTAACCAAAAAATGTTATAATAAAATGATATTTTTCCTTTTTTTGAACTGCAGTTGATGAATAAAAAATGTTATTTGCTGGATTTTATTGAACAAAACACTTTTTAATTGTTAGCATACGCTTGAAAACTTAAAAAAAAATGTTTCACAGCTTTTGTTTTATAGCATTTCTTTATGTATCTGATAGTTTTGAAATACGGTTTATTTCAAAAAGTAGCAAAAATTTCTTTCTAAATATATTAAAACATTTTTAGCAATGTGTAAAATGTGCTATTAGAAACAAAACAGAATGGATGTCAGGTTTATTACAATCAATTTTCGTCGATAAAGAACCGACTTCTTCACGTTAAGTTATCAAAAAATGTTGTAATAAAATAATATTTTTCCTTTTTCTGGACTGCAATTGTGGAAATGTAAATGTAATTTGCTAGATTTTATTAGACACAACACTTTTTACTTATTAGTATACGCTTAAAAACTTAAAAGATAATGTTTTACATCTATTGTTTTATAGCATTTCTTTATATATGTGATAGTTTTAAACTACGGGTAAATTCAAAAAGTAGCAAAAATTTCTATCTAAATATATTTAAACATTTTTAGCGACAGTTAAAATAACCTACTAGAAACAAAACAGAATGAATGTCAGGTTTATTACAATCGATTTTCGTTAAAAAAGAATTAAATTTTTCTCGTTAAGTAACCAAAAAATGTTGTAATAAAATGATTTTTTTCCTTTTTTAAAACTGCAGTCTTTGAATTATAGATGTTATTTGCTGGATTTTATTGAACG
>NW_014573247.1:0-1060 GCF_001313835.1 Polistes canadensis
CATTTCTTTATGTATCTGATAGTTTTCAACTATTATGTAATTTGTAAAGCAGCGAAAATTTTTCTCACATATATTAAAAAATTTTTAGTGACGGTAAAATTGTGCTATTAGTAACAAGACAAAATAGATGTCAGGTTGACTACAATCGAATTTTGTGGAAAAGTAATTGAATTCTACACCAGAAGTAACCTAAAATAGTTGTAATAAAATGAGTGTTTTTCTTTTTTTGAACTGCAGTTGTTGAAATATAAATGTTATTTGCTAGATTTTATTGAACGTCACACTTTTTATTTAATAGTATACGCTTTAAAAATTGAAAGATATCGTTCTACAGCTTTTGTTATATAGCATTTCTTTATGTATCTAATAGTTTTAAACTACAGTTTAATTCAGAAAGTAGCCAAAATTTCTTTTCAAATTTATTAAATCTTTTTCGTGAAGGTAAAAATGTGCTATTAGAAACAAGACAGAATGGATGTCAGTTTGGCTAGAATCGAGGTTCGTAGAAAAAAATTGAATGCTTTACGTTAAGTAACCAAAAAATATTGTAATAATATGATTTTCTTCCTTCTTTTAGACTGCAGTTGTTTAAATATAAATGTAATTTGCTGAATTTTATTAAACGTTACACTTTTTATTTGTTAGTATACGCTTTAAAACTTGAAAGAATACGTTTTACAGCTTTTAATATATAGCATCTCTTTCTGTATCTAATAGTTTTGAGATACGGTTCCATTAGAAATGTAACAAAAATTTCTTTTTAAATATATTTAAACATTTTTAGCGACAGTTAAAATGTGCTACTAGAAACAAAACAGAATGGATGTCAGGTTGACTACAATCGAGTTTCGTGGAAATGAATCGGATTCTCCACGTAAAGTAACTTAAAAATGTTGTAATACAATGATTTTTTCCCTTTTTTTGGACTGCAGTTGTTGATTTATAAATGTAATTTGCTGGATTTTATTGAACGTAACACATTTTATTACTTAGTATACGCTTTAAAACTTGAAAGAAAACGTTTTACGGCTTTTGTTATATAGCATTTCTTTATGTATCT
>NW_014573248.1:0-980 GCF_001313835.1 Polistes canadensis
AACTACGGTTTAATTCAGAAAGCAGCAAAAATTTCTTTTTAAATATATATGTATATATTTTTAGCGAAGGGTGAAATGTGCTACTAGATACAAACCTTATTAGATGTCAGGGTATAACAATCGGTTATAGTTCAAAAAGAATTTAGTTCTTTAAGTAAAGTAACCAAAAAATGTTGTAGTAGATTGATTTTTTTACTTTTTTCGGTCTGCATTTGTTGAAATATAAATGTTATTTTCTGGATTTTAATAAACCTAACATGTTTTATTTGTTAGTATTCGCCTTAAAACTTTAAAGAAAATGTTGTACAGCTTTTGTTATATAGCATTTCTTTATGTATCTAATAGTTTTGAACTACAGTTTAAATCAGAAAGAAGCAGAAATTTCTTATAAAATATATTAAATCTTTTTTGTAAATGTAAAAATGTGCTATTAAAAACAAAACAGAATGAACGTCAGGTTTACTACTTTTGAGTTTTGTTGAAAAAGAATTAAGTTCTTTACGTTAAGTAACCAAAAAATGTTGTAATAGAATGATTTTTTTCCTTTTTTTGAACTGCAGTTTTAAAATATAAATGTCATTTTTCTGGATTTAATTGAACGTAACACTTTTTATTTGTTAGTATACGCTGTAAAACTTGAAAAAAACGTTGTACAGCTTATGTTATATAGCATTTCTTTATGTATCTAATAGTTTTGAACAGCGGTTTAATTCAGAAAGTAGCAAAAATTTCTTTTTAAATATAATAGATCTTTTTTGTTAAGGTAAAAATGTGCTATTAAAAACATGACAGATTGGATGTCAGGTTGACTACAATAGAGTTTCGTTGAAAAAAAATTGAATTCTTTACGTTAAGTAACCAAAAAATGTTGAAATAAAATGATTTTTTTCCTTTTTTTAGACTGCAGTTGTTTCAATATAAATTTTATTTTCTTGATATTATTTAAAGTAACACTTTTTATTTATTAGTATACGCTTTAA
>NW_014573249.1:0-1030 GCF_001313835.1 Polistes canadensis
TTTTTTTTGATTAGCCTAATTAAAATACATATATTATGTGAATTACATATATATCTATAATTCAAAATGAATTATTAATTTATATCTAATCGTTTTTGTGTCGATACATTTTTCAAGTCATTCATTATAAATAAACGAATCATATTTCTACTTGATTGATTCTAAATTGGTTCGTTCGATTAGTAGTAGCTAAAAAAAAGGTTTGGAAGGAATGTTCTCATCCTTGTCCTATTATTTTTGACATATGATTTTGATCGTGATTAAAAAGTTTTCGATCACACATGTACAATCACACACACACATGCACGCACGCATACAAATATAATTTAAATATATTTTATAGTAATCAATATTCATTGTTGTTTTTACGAGACAATCGAAGTATAAAATATTAAAGTTTAAAATTGCACACACACACACACAGACACAGAAAAAATATTAAAAAAAGAATAAAAAAATATATTCATGAGATAATTTATGGTTGAGGTGGACATCTTTCTTTCGCGTTCCTATATCATTCCTCTTCTGAATCCTGGTAAAAGAAGGACTCAGAAGATGGTAAAAGAAAACGCAGGCACGTCGAAGAAGTCCGCGAATGCGAAGTGAAGCATAAAGCATCCACGAAACGATCGTAAACCATGTGATATCATCTTCCTGGCTGACCAACAGTTGGGGGCTTTTGTCTTCTTGTGAGTTGTGTCTTTGCATTGTCTTTCCTTTCGTTCTTTATGGGACCCCAAATCATCCGAAGTGTACGCCAATACCGTTTAAACGATTGCCAAGTAAAATTCCTTCTAAACGTTTTGATCGAGTTTTCATTTAATAATATTTCTCTCCATTGGGGATAATTTTCATTTCAATTCAATTAATTGTTTCTCTCGTCTAAAAATAAAATTCTTAATAAAAAGGTATCATAGGGAATTTGGACATCAAAAGAAATAGAACTTAATTTTGATAAGCTGATAACTTATTATATCAGTAATAAGTTATATATATAAGTTATATAATTATTTTCAACAAATCAAAAACA
>NW_014573250.1:0-1056 GCF_001313835.1 Polistes canadensis
AAATAAAAAGTGTTACGTTCAATAAAATCCAGCAAATAAAATTTAAAATTCAACAACTGCAGTTCAAAAAGAGGAAAAAAATCATTTTATTACAACATTTTCTGGTTACTTTGCGTGAAGAACTCAATTATTTTCAACGAATATCGATTGTAATAAACCTGATATTCATTCTGTTTTGTTTCTAGTAGCACATTTTAACCTTCGCTAAAAATGTTTAAACATTTTTAATACAGAATTTTTTACTACTTTTTGAATTTAACCCTAGTGCCAAACTAATAGATACTTAAAGAAATGCTATATGAAAAAAGCTGTAAAACGTTTTCTTTCCAGTTTTAAAGCGTATACTAACAGATAAAAAGTGTTACTTTCAATAAAATCTAGGAAATAAAATTATATTTTAACAACTGCAGTTTAAAAAAAGGAAAAAAATCATTTTATAACAACGTTTTTTTGTTACTTTACGTGAAGACCTCAATTCATTTTCAACGACAATCGATTGTAATAAGCTTGACATCCATTCTGTTTTGTTTCTAGTAGCACATTTTAACCGTCTCTAAAAATATATAAATATACTAAAAAAAAAATTTTTACTACTTTCTGAATTAAACCGTAGTTCAAAACTATCAGATACATAAAGATATACTATATAACCAAAGCTTTAAATTGTTTTCTTTTAAGTTTTAAAGCGTATACTAACAAATAAAAAGAGTTACGTTCAATAAAATCTAGCAAATAACATTTATAATTCAAAAACTGCAGTCCAAAAAAAGGAAAAAAATCATTTTATTACAACATTTATTGGTTACTGAACGCGAAGAAATCAATTCTTTTTCAACAAAACTCTATTGTAGTAATTCTGACGTCCATTCTGTCTTGTTTCTAATAGCACATTTTTACCTTAACAAAAAATATTTAATACATTTAAAAAGAAATTTTTGCTTTTGTTTGAATCAAACCGTATTTCAAAACTATTAGATACATAAAGAAGTGCTATATAAGAAAAGCTGTACAACGTTTTCTTTCAATTTTTAAAGCGTGTACTAAGAAATAAAAAGT
>NW_014573251.1:0-977 GCF_001313835.1 Polistes canadensis
GAAGTACTCTACACATATATAATCATTTCATTAAGCTGAAAGTATTCAAACATTAAAATCTTATTCCATTTGAATAAAAGTACTAATATTATAATTTCTCTTTATACTTAAATGAAAGTATTTAACTAATTCAATGTCTTTCTATTTGAATGAAAGTACTCAACTTTTTAAATCCTTTTCTGTTTAACTGGAAGTACTAAGCTCTAATAATTTTGTTATATTTAAATGAAAGTATTTACCTCATTAAATTACTTTTAATTTAAATGAAAGTAAATAACTTATTAATTCTTATGCTATTTGAATGATAGTACTAAAATCAATAAATCTCTTTCTAGTTAAACGAAAGTGCTCAACTTATAAATTTTTTTTCCATTTGTAAAAAAGTGTTCCACCTATCAAAAGTCATTTTAGTTGACTAAAAGTATTTAACTTATTTAGTCTTTTTCTATATGAATGAAAGTACTAAACTTATCAAATCTCTCTCTACTTAAATGAATGTACATAAAATTTTCTATTTTTTTCTATTTTATTAAAAGTACCTAATTTATTAAATCTCTTTTCATTTAAAAGAAAGTATCTAACACAACAAATCTTATTTTATTGAAATAAAAGTACTCTACAAATCAAACCCTTTTCCATTTGAACGAAAGTACTAAACACATCAAATCTCTATATTTTTTATTAAAAGTACCTTATTCATTAAACCTCTTTTCTTTGTAATGAAAGTACCCAATTTATTAAATCTTGTTTTATTTAAATAAAGTTCTTAAATTTACAAATCTTTCTCTATTTGTGCAAAAATACTCAAATTGCCAAATCTTTTTCCATTTGCATCATAGTACTAAACTCATCAACTCTCTTTTTATTAAAAGGAAGCTACTCAACATATCAAATTTCTGTTCTGTAGAATTAAAGTACTTAAGTCATTAAATTATTTTTTATTTGATTGGAAGTACTTAACTCATCAGATCTCTTTT
>NW_014573252.1:0-1088 GCF_001313835.1 Polistes canadensis
GCTGAAGAAGTCCCAATAAAGGGACGAAACGTCCAACTTAGTTAAATTAAGTTCTACTTCATTTTATGTCCAAGTTACCTGTGATTTCGTATTAAAAAAAAAAAAAAAGTATGGAATAATATTAAAAAAAAAAAAAAAAAAAAAAAACAAACCAAAAAGTTCATTTCAACAGTTCGGACGGTACAATTATTTGATTGTGACATTTCTATTGTCTAGAAAATTATTAATACAATTTGAATAAAAAAGTTCTTCTCAAATTGTAATAACTCTTATTTTATGAGACAATATTTTCTACGATTGATGGTTAAAACTTTTCAACTTTAATACGCTTACTTCTATTTATTGAAAATTATTCAATCAAATAATTTCATTCGCAAAGTTTAATCATTATCTACGGGGAAAACTTTTTTTTTCACAAATTCAATTGTTAATCGTTTATTAGGAAACGTTATATAAATACAAACGAGAATTAAAATTAAATATACCTCTCTCTGGATTAAAATAAAATATATTTTCTTTTTTGAGATGTTAACAATATAAATCGATTATTAAAGGTTAATAATCTTTCTGAATAACTCAACTCGAATAATAAAATTGGCTATCCGATATTTTCTTTATTAATTATCTTAAATGAAATAATAATCGCTGGATGCAAGTGAAAGGAAGTAATTATAAATTGATTCGTCGGTACGTTTATCCAATTTCCAGTGAAGATATGATTACATCTTAATTAATGAAATTATTCATTGAATTTGATTTCTATTCGAGAATACGAAGTATCTTTATAGGAAACAAACATATACAAACGTATAAGTGCACATATGCGTGTATGTATGTATGTATGTATGTATGTATAAATAACGTATACATTGTGTATCGTTAACGATGAACTATATTGTCGTGTGTGTTTTAACATATTGTCAATAATAACATACAACTCGACTTCGGTTTCGTGACATCGTGGTAAAAGATTGATTAAAGATGTAGATGATTTGAAAGATTGTTTGATAAACAAGGTAACTGATCGTGTTCCATCAAATGCACACGTTACAAGTCGTATTTTATTTATTCAGATATATATATATATA
>NW_014573253.1:0-1038 GCF_001313835.1 Polistes canadensis
TTTTTTTGAGTTGATTACTTTCTTTCAAGGGTACAGAGATTTATTGGGTGAAATTTTTTTATTTATGTAAAAAGAGATTTATAGAGTTTATTACTTTCTTATAAATAGAAAAAGAATTACTATGTTTGTTGATTCCATTTAAAATAAAAAGAGATATAATATGTTATGTACTGTCTTTTAAAAAGAAACTGATTTAAAAAGGTTATACTTTMACTAAATTAGAAAGAGATTTGATGACTTGAGAACTTTCATTTGAAAGAAAAGAGATTTGATTTCTAAAGTACCTATATTTAAATGAAAAGAGCTTCATAGGTTTAAAACTTTCGTTATAATAAAAAAAGTATACCTTAAATAGTACTTTTAATTAATTTAAAAGAAATTTTAAGAGTTAGGTCCTTTTTTTAATTGGCAAAAGATTTAATGTGGTGTGTACTTCCATTCAAATTGAAAGAAATTTAATAAGTTAGGTACTCTCAGTAAAGTAGTAAGTGATTTTATGAGTTAAGTACTTTCTTTTAAATAAGACAAGATTTAATTAGTTAAGTTCTTTAATTTAAATACAAAGAGACCTAATGAGGTTAGTTCTTTCATTCCAATGGAAAGAGATTTCATAAGTTTGGTACTTTCATTGTTATCAAAAAACATTTATTGATTTAAGAACTTACTTTAACCTAAAGAAAGATTTAATGTGTCAATGATTTTCATTTAAATGGAAAGTGTTTTAGCGATTTTAGTACTTTTCTTGAAACAGAAAGAGATTTATTAACTTTAGTTCTTTTATTAAAAAAGTAAGAGATTTAATGAGTTGAGTACTCTCGTTTACCTACAGAAAGATTAGATGATTACATTATTATCATTTAAATAAAAAGTGTTGTAGAGAGTTTTGTACTGTTATTCAAACACAAAGAAATTTGATAGGTTTAGTAGTTTCATTTAAATAAAAAAAGATTTTAAAAGTTAAGTTCTTTTTTGTTTAAATAGAAAGAGATTTGATGAGGTAAGTACTTTATTTTAAATAGAAATAGATTTAATGAGTTT
>NW_014573254.1:0-1014 GCF_001313835.1 Polistes canadensis
ATTTTATTACAACATTTTTTGGTTACTTAACGTGAAGAACTCAATTTTTTTTTAACGAAAATTGATTGTAATAAACCAGACATCCATTCTGTTTTGTTTCCAGTAGCACATTTTAACCTTCGGTAAAAATGTTTAAATATATTTACAAAGAAATTTTTGCTACTTTTTGAAATAAACCGTCGTTCAAAACTATCAGATACAATAAAAAATGCTATAAAACAAAAGCTATAAAACATTTTCTTTCAAGTTTTCAAGCGTATACTAATAAGTAAGAGTGTTTCGTTCAATAAAATCCAGCAAATAACATTTATAATTCTACAACTGCAGTTCAAACAAAGGAAAAAAATCACTTTATTACAACATTTTTAAGCTACTTTATGTGAAGAAATCAATTTTTTTTCAACGAAAATTGATTGTAATGAGCCTGACATCCATTCTGTTTTGTTTCTAGTAGCACATATTAACCGTCGCTTAAAATGTTTAAACATATTTAGGAAGAAAGCTTAACTACTTTTTGAATTGAACCGTAGTTTAAAGCTATTAGATACATAAAGAGATGCTATAAAAAAAAAGCTGTAAAACATTTTCTTTCATGTTTTCAAGCGTATACTAATAAGTAAAAAGTGTTTCGTTCAATAGAATCCAGCAAATAACATTTATAATTCTAAAACAGCAGTTCAAAAATAGGAAAAAAATCATTTTATTACAACATTTTTTGGTTACCTAACGTGAAGAATTCAATTTATTTTCAACGAAAATTGATGGTAATAATCCTAAAATTCATTCTGTTTTGTTTCTAGTAGCACATATTAACAGTCGCTTAAAATGTTTAAACATATTTAGAAATAAATTTTTTCTTCTTTTTAAATTAAGCCGTAGTTCAAAACTATCAGATACATAAAGTAATTGTATAAAACAAAAGCGGTAAAAACTTTTCTTTAAAGTTTTCAAACTTATACTAATAAGTAAAAAGTGTTTCGTTCAATAAAATCCAGCAAATAACATTTATAATTC
>NW_014573255.1:0-1082 GCF_001313835.1 Polistes canadensis
TTTTTTTTTTGTGTTGTTGTACTTTTTTCGGTCTAACCATTCACGGAGCGATTTCCATCGTCAAATTTGCGGGGTGGGGGTGGCGGTAGAGGAGCCGGGTGGAGAGGATTTTTATTTTCTTCTTTTCTTTCTTTTTTTTTTTTTTTTTTTTCCCCCCCCCCCCCCCCCCCACTCTCCTCGTGGTTTTTTGTCAAAGTTCGCCGCTAATCGACGACGCGAGAGTCAAAAATTTGTCAGAGAGAAAAAGCGTACAAACAAAAGAAAAAGAAAAGCAACGAAATGTCGGTTGGTTTTGATTTTCTCTCTCTCTCTCTTTTTCTTTTTTTCATCGTTGTTTATACGCGTATAAATAAATAAATCTGTAAATAAATCTCTGCGCGGATTGGGAAAATTTTTCGCGCTCGTTGACCGCGTCCATTGCGGTCGATTGTTTTCGCGTTTTCTCAACAAAGCACAACGCAACGATCATTTATTTATATATATATATTATGTTTTTATTTTGTTGAAACAATTTTATGCGCTCGTGTGTGTATGTGTGTGTGAGTGTGAGTGTGGGTGTGGGTGGGTACACGACCGCTTGGCAGAATTGCAACGGATTTGATTTGTTCTACTTTGGACGGCTACTACGAATCGTGCACAGATATATATATATATACATGTATGTGCGTAAACCTAACTTGCGTGTGCGTATGCATGTGCGTGTGTACGTCATCTGCCAAACGGTCTCTCTTGCGTGGTGCTGTCGCGCGAATTTTTGCAAAAAGAAAAATTTCGTACCGAAATGAAAAGGGGGAAAAAAGGGATCGTTGTCGTAAGCGTTCTCGTTTCCATTTTTTTTTTTCTTTTTTTTTTTCTTTTCCTATTTTTTCTTCCTTTTTTTTTCTCTCTCTCTCTTTCTCGTCTTCTTTCCTCTTTTTATTATTATTATCATTACGATTATTATTATTATTATTATGATTATTATTATTATTGTTATTTCTGTCGCATCGCGGCAGATGCCAGCGGTAAAGAGAGAGACAGAAAATAGAATCTTTCTTGTCGTCGCATGTGACCCTTTTTTCTCGTTTTATTGTTTTTTTTTT
>NW_014573256.1:0-1089 GCF_001313835.1 Polistes canadensis
TTTTTTTTTTTGAAAATTTGTCTTGTGGATTCTCTTTTGTTCGCATATAAAAAATAATTATAATAATAATAATAATCAAATATTAAATACACACGATCATCCTTGCTCTTTCTTTCGAAAGTTTATAGAAAAAAAGAGAAAGAATAATAAATTGGAAGAAAGTTTTTCTTTTTCGAAAATTTGTCTTGTGGATTCTCGAGTTATTTGTTCGCATATAAAAAATAATTATAATAATAATAATAATCAAATATTAAATGCACACGATCCTTCCTCTTTCTTTCGAAAGTTTTTATAGAAAGTAGTAAATTAATTTCTTCAATAATCGTCCTCCTCTCCCATAAAATAATCACGAATGAAGTAGAATGATTCTTTCATGTTAGGCCAAGCCATCGTGACGAACAATAAAAGTGAATTGGCGATTACAAATAGTCTCATCATTTCTGCACCGTCATTAGATCTAAGCCAATCACCGAAACCCTGATTAGAATATTCATCTTCGTTTTGTTCCAATCGTTCTATTGTATTTTTCTCGTTATCTTTTTCATCGTCATTTTTTTGTTTACCCCTTTCCTCGTTCGAACGATTTTTCGTATTTTTATTATCCGTATTGTTAATACGTTTCTTCATATTTGTTTTAATGATATTAATTGTTCGGATTGATTGATTACATCTGGAAAAAAAAAAGAAAAATATTTAATAAATGTTTTTTCAATCGATCGCGATCATTTTTTCGAATTTATTTTTTTCTTATTTGATTATTGGTAATTTTTCAGCTGAAATATTCGGAGAATTAATCAAAATGGGGTTCAATGATCGTTGATTGAATAGTATTCATCTTGAAATGAAACTCGTTTTAACGTATTCAGCTACGATCGTGTTAGAAAACACCCACCACCATAGAATCATGTCAGAAGCATTGCATTTAAACGTACCCAATGTGATTCTCGTACTAATTAGGAAATTCTTACGTTAATCGATCCGGGATTCTAATGATTATGTATTCCTTCGTGTTAGCTTTCTCTTTTTCTTTCTTTCACATACATACACAGCACACTTTCGTATGCTTATATGTAAAAAAAAAAAAAAAAA
>NW_014573257.1:0-981 GCF_001313835.1 Polistes canadensis
AACCTGACGTTTACTTTGTTTTATTTTGAATATCACATTTTTACCTTCACAAAAAAGATTTAATATTTTCAAAAAGAAATTTTTGCTTCTTTCTGAATTAAACTGTAGTTCAAAACTAGCAGATACATAAAGAATTGCTATATAAAAAAACTTTAAAACGTCTCCTTCCAAGTTTCAAAGCGCATACTAACAAATAAAAAGTGTAACGTTCAATAAAATTCTGCAAATAACATTTATATTTCTTCAACTAAAGTCCAAAAAAAGGAAAAAAATTATTCTAATACAACATTTTTTGGTTTCTTAACGTGATGATATAAATTCTTTTTTAACGAATCTCGATTGTAGTAAACCTGACATTTACTTTGTTTTGTTTCTAGTAGCACATTTTTACCATAGGTTAAAATTTTTAAATGTAACTAAAAAGAAATTTTCGCTGTTTCTGAATTAAACCGTAGTTCAAAAGAAGCAAACACATAAAGAGATGCTATATAAAAAAAGGTGTAAAACGTTTTCTTTCGAGTTTTAAAGCGTATACTAACATATATATGTGTTACGTTAAATAAAATCCAGCATATTACATTTATATTTCAACAACTGCAGTCCCAAAAAAGGAAAAAAATCATTCTATTACAACATTTTTTTGATACGTTACGTGAAGAACTTAATTCTTCTTTAACGAAACTCGACTTTAGTAAAGCTAACATCCATTCTGTTTTGTTTTGAATACCACAATTTTACCTTCACAAAAAAAATTTAGTATATTTAAAAAGAACTTTTTGCTACATTCTGAATTAAACCGTAGTTCAAAACTAGCAGATACATAAAGGATTGCTATATAAAAAAAGCATTAAAACGTTTTCTCTCCAGTTTTAAAGCGCATACTAACAAATAAAAAGAGTAACGTTTAATAAGATCCTGCAAATAAAATTTATATTTTAACAAATACAGTCTAAAAAATAGAAATAAATCATCTTATTACAA
>NW_014573258.1:0-983 GCF_001313835.1 Polistes canadensis
ACTTTTTATTTGTTAGTATACGCTTAAAAAATTGAATGATAATGTTTTACAGCTTTTGTTTTCTAGCATTTCTTTATGTATTAGATAATTTTAAACTACGGTTGATTTCAGAAAGTCGCAAAAATTTCTTTCTATATATTTTTGAACATTTTTAGCGACGGTTAAAATGTGCTACTAGAAACAAAACAGATTAAGTTTCAGGTTTACTACAATCGAGTTTCGTTAAAAAAGAATTGAAATCTTCACGTTAAGTAACCAAAAAATGTTGCAATAAATGATGTTTTTCCTTTTTTTGAACTGTAGTTGTTGAATAATAAATGTTATTTGCTGGATTTTATTGAACATAAAACTTTTTATTCGTAACCATACGCTCTAAAACTTTAAACAAAACTTTTTACAGCTTTTTTTATGTAGCATTTCTTTATGTATCTAATAGTTTTGAAGTACGGTTTAATTCAGAAAGTCGCCAAAATTTCTTTCTAAATATATTTCAACATTTTTAGCGACAGTTAAAATGAGCTACTAGGATCAAAACAGATTAAATGTCTGGTTTACTACAATCGAGTTTCGTTAAAAAAGATTTGAGTTCTTCACGTTAATTAACCAACAAATGTTGTAATAAAATGATATTTTTCCTTTTTTTGAACTGCAGTTGTTGAATTATAAATGATATTTGCTGGATTTTATTGAACGTTACACTTTTTATTCGTTAGTATACGCTTTAAAACTTGAAAGAAAACGTTATACAGCTTTTTTTATATAGCCTTTCTTTATATATCCGATAGTTTTAAACAACGGTTGATTTCAGAAAGTCTCAAAAATTTCTTTCTAAATAAATTTGTACATTTTTAGCGGCGGGTTAAATGTGCTACTAGAATCAAAACAGATTAAATATCAAGTTTACTACAATCGAGTTTCGTTGAAAAAGAATTAAATTCTTAACGTTAAGTAACCAAAAAATGTTGTAATAAAATGATTTTTTT
>NW_014573259.1:0-983 GCF_001313835.1 Polistes canadensis
TTACGTTCAATAAACTCCAGCAAATTACATTTATATTTCAACAACTACAGTTCAAAATAAGGGAAAATATCATTCCCTTACAACATTTTTTGGTTACTTTACGTGTAGAATTATATTCTTTCTTAACGAAACTCGATACTAGTAAACCTGACATTTATTCTGTTTTGTTTCCAGTATCACATTTTTACCGTCGCTAAAAATGTTGTAATATACTTGAAAAGAAATTTTTGCTACTTTCTGAATTAGACAGTAGTTCAAAAATAGCATATACATAAAGAAATGCTATATAAATAAAGCTGTATGTCGTTTTCTATCAAGTTTTAAAACGTATGCTAACAAAAAAGAAGTGTTACGTTTAATAAAATCCAGCAAATAACATTTATAATTTAACAACTGACTCCAAAAAAAGGGAAAAAATCATTTTTTTACAACATTTTTTGGTTACTTTACGTGAAGAATTCTATTCTTTTTTAACGAAACTCGATTATAGTAAACCTGAAATCCATATTGTCTTGTCTCTAATAACACATTTTTACCTTCACAAAAAAGATTTAATATATTTAAAAAGAAACTTTTGCTACTTTCTGAATAAAATCGTAGTTCAAAACTGTTAGATATCTAAAGAAATGCTGTATAACAAAAGCTATAAAACCTTTTCTTTAAAGTTTTAAAGCGTATACTAATAAGTAAAAGATGGTATGTCCAATAAAATCCAGCAAATAACATTTATATTTCAACAACTGCAGTCCAAAAAAAAGAAAATAATCATTTTTTAACATTTTTTGGTTACTTAACGTGAAGAACTCAATTCATTTTCTAAGAAACTCGATTGTAGTAAACCTGAAATCCATATTGTCTTGTTTCTAATAGCACATTTTTACCTTCAAAAAAAAGATTTAATATATTTCAATAGAAAATTTTTGCTACTATCTAAATTAAACCGTAGTTCAAAACTAGCAGATACATAAAGAAATGCTATATAA
>NW_014573260.1:0-1013 GCF_001313835.1 Polistes canadensis
AACAAAAGATGTAAAACGTTTTACTTCAAGTTTTAAAGCAAATACTAGCAAATAAAAAGTTTTACTTTTAATAAAATCCGGCAAATAAAACTTATATTTCGTCAACTGCAGTAAAAAAAAAGGAAAATAATCATTTTATTACAAAATTTTTTGAATACTTAACGTAAAGGATTTAATTCTTTTTTAACGAAACTCGATTGTAGTAAACCTGACATCCATTCTAAATTGTTCCTAATAACGCATTTTTACCTTCCAAAAAAAAATTTAATATATCTAAAAAGAAATTTTTGCTACTTTCTGAATTAAACCGTAATACAAAACTAGCAGATACATAAAAAATTGCTATATAAAAAAGCTGTAAAACGATTTCTTTCAAGTTTTAAAGCGCAAACTAACAAATAAAAAGTGCAACGTTCAATAAAATCCTGCAAATAACATTTATAATTCCAAAAATAAAGTACAAAAAAAGGAAAAAAATCATTCTACAACAAAATTTTTTGTTTCTTAACGTGAAGATATAAATTTTTTTTTAACGTAACTCGATTGTAGTAAACCTGACATTTACATTGTTTTGTATCTAGTAGCACATTTTTACTATAAGTTAAAATTTATAAATATAATTAAAAAGAAATTTTTGCTACTTTTTGAATTAAACCGTAAATCAAAACTATCAGATACATAAAGAGATGCTATATAACAAAAGATGTAAAACGTTTTACTTCAAGTTTTGAAGCGTATACTAACAAATAAAAAGTGTTTCGTTCCATAAAATCCAGCAAATAACATTTATATTTTAACAACTGCATTAAAAAAAAAGGAAAAAAATCATTTTAATACAACATTTTTTGGTTATTTACCGTGAAGAATTGAATTCTTTTTCAACGAAACTCGATTGTAGTAAAGCTGAAATCCATTCTGTCGTGTTTCGAATAGCACATATTTACCTTTACAAAAAAGATTTAATATATTTTAAAAGAAGTTTTTGCTACTTTCTGAATTAAACCGTAGTTCAA
>NW_014573261.1:0-983 GCF_001313835.1 Polistes canadensis
AACGTAACACTTTTTAATTGTAAGTATGCGATTTAAAACTTGCAAGAAAACGTTGTACAGCTTTTGTTGTATAGCATTTCCTTATGTATCTAATAATTTTGAACCACGGTTTAATTCAGAAAGTTGCAAATGCTTTTTTTTAAATATACTAAATCTTTATTGTGAAGGTAAAAATGTGCTAATAGAAACACTACAGAATGGACATCAGGTTTACTACAATCGAGTTTCGTTGAAAAAGAATTGAGTTCTTCACGTACGGTAACCAAAAAATGTTGTAACAACATGATTTGTCTCCTTTTTTTGGACTGCAGTTGTTTAATTATAAATATTATTTGCTGGATTTTATTGAACGTAACACTTTTTTTTTGATAGTATACGCTTTAAAACTTAAAAGAAAACGTTTTACAGCTTTTGATATATAGCATTTCTTTATGTATCTGATAGTTTTGACTACGGTTTAATTCAGAAAGTAGCAAAAATTTCTTTCCAAATATATTTAAACATTTTTAGCGACAATTAAAAATTGCTAATAGAAACAAAAGAGAATATATGTCAGGTTTATTAAAATCGATTTTCGTTGTAAGAAAATTGAGTTCTTCACGTAAAGTAACCAAAAAATGTTGTAATATAATGATTTATTCCCTTTGTTTGGGACTGCAGTTGTTTAAATAAAAATGTAATTTGCTGGATTTTGTTAAACTTAACACTTTTTATTTGTAAGCGTACGCTTTAAAACTTAAAGGAAAACGTTCTACAGCTTTTGTTATATAGCATTTCTTTAGGTGTCTGATAGTTTTGAACTACGGTTTAATTCAGAAAGTAGCAAAAATTTCTTTCTAAATATATTTAAACAATTGTAGCGATGGTTAAATTGTGCTACTAGAAACAAAACAGATTAAATGTCAGGTTTACTACAATCGGGTTTCGTTGAAAAAGAATTGAGTTCTTCACGTTTATTAAAAAAAAATTTTGTAATAAAATGA
>NW_014573262.1:0-982 GCF_001313835.1 Polistes canadensis
AACTACGGTTTAATTCAGAATGTAGCGAAAATTTCTATCTTAATATAATTAAACATTTTTAGCGACAGATAAAATGTGCTACTAGAAACAAAAAAGATTAAATGTCAGGTTTACTACAATCCAGTTTCGTTGAAAAAGAATTAAATTTTTCACGTTAAGTAACAAAAAAATGTAGTAATACAATTTTTTTTTGCTTTTTTTGAACTGCAGTTGTTGAAATATAAATATTATTTGCTGGATTTTATTGAACGTAACACTTTTTATTCGTTAGCATACGCTTTAAAACCTAAAAAAAATCCTTTACAGCTTTTGTAATAAAGCATTTTTTTAGATATCTGATAGTCTTTAACTACGATTTATATTAGAAACCAACGAAAATTTTTTTTTAAATTAATATAAACACATTTGCCGAATGTAAAAATTTGCTACTAGAAACAAAACCAAATAAATGTCAGGTTTACTGCAATCGAATTTCGTTGAAAAAGAATTGAATTCTCCACGTAAAGTAACCAAGAAATGTWATAGTAAAATAATTTTTTTCTTTTTTTTGGAATGCAGTTGTTAAATATAAATGTTATTCACTGGATTTTAATAAAAGTAACACTTTTTATTTGTTAATATACACTTTAAAACTTGAAAGAAACCGTTTAACAGCTTTTGTTATATAGCATTTCCTGTTGTTTTTAATAGTTTTGAACTACGGTTTAATTCAGAAAGCAGCGTAAATTTTTCCTAAATATATTGAAAAATTTATAGTGACGGTAAAATGTGCTATTAGTACTACGACAGAATAGATATCATGTTTACTAAAATCGAGTATCGCTGAAAAGGAAATGAGTTCTTCACGTAAATTAACCCAAATATGTTGTAATAAAATGATTTTTTACTATTTTTTGAACTGCAGTTGTTGAAATATAAATGTTATTTGCTGGATTTTATTGAAATCAACACATTTTATTTGTTAATATACACTTTAAAACTT
>NW_014573263.1:0-1042 GCF_001313835.1 Polistes canadensis
AAGTTTTCAAGCGTATACTTATAAGTAAAAAGTATTTCGTTCAATAAAATCCAGCAAATAAAATTTATAATTCAACAACTGCAGTTCAAAAAATGGAATAAAATCATTTTATTACAACATTTTTTGGTTACTTAACGTAAAGATATCAATTTTTTTTCAACGAAACTCGATTGTAGTAAACCTGACATTTAATCTGTTTTGTTTCTAGTATCACATTTTAACTGTCGTTAAAAATGTTTAAATATTTTGAGAAAGAAATTTTTGCTACTTTCTGCATTAAACCGTAGTTCAAAATTATAAGATACATAAAGAAATAGTATAAAACAAAAGCTGTAAAACGTTTTTATTTCTTTAAATTTTAAAGCTAATACAAACAAATAAAAAGTGTTTCGTTCAATAAAATCCAGCAAATAACATTTATAATTAAACAACTGCAATTCAAAAAAAGGAATAAAATCATTTTATTACAACATTTTTTTGTTACTTAACGTGAAGAATTCAGTTTTTTTTCAACGCAACTTGATTGTAATAAACTTAACATTTAATCTGTTTTGTTTCTAGTACCACATTTAAACCGTCGCAAAAATGTGGAAATATTTTTTGAAAGAAATTTTTGCTACTTTCTGAATTCAACCGTAGTTCAAAACTAGCAAATACATAAAAAAATGCTACAAAACAAAAGCTGTAAAACGTTTTCTTTTAAGTTTTAAAGCGTATACTAACATATAAAAAGTGTTTCGTTCAATAAAATCCAGCAAACAACATTTATATTTCAACAACTGCAGTTCAAAAAAAGTACAAAAATCACTTTATTACAACATTTTTTGGTTACTTAACGTAAAGAATTCAATTTTTTTTCAACGAAAATCGATTGTAGTTAACCTGACATTTCATCTGTTTTGTTTCTAGTAGCAAATTTTAACCGTCGCTAAAAATGTTTAAATATTTTAAAAAAAAAAAATTTTTGCTACATTCTGAATTAAACCGTAGTTCAAAATTATCAGATACATAAAGAAATGCTATAAAACAAAAGCTGTAAAAC
>NW_014573264.1:0-1008 GCF_001313835.1 Polistes canadensis
CAAGCGTAAACTTATAAGTAAAAAGTGTTTCGTTCAATAAAATCCATCATATAACATTTATAATTCAACAACTGCAGTTCAAAAAAAGGAAAAAAATCATTTTATTAAATCATTTTTTGGTTACTTAACGTTAAGAATTCAATTCTTTTTCAACGAAACTCGATTGTAGTAAACCTGATATTTAATCTGTTTTGTTTCTACTAGCACATTTTAACTGTCGCTAAAAATGTTTAACTATTTTAAGAAAGTCAATTTTGCTACTTTTTCAATTCAACCGTAGTTCAAAACTATTAGATACATAAAGAAATGCAATAAAACAAAAGCTGTAAAACGTTTTCTTTTAATTTTTCAAGCGTATACAAACAAATAAAAAGTGTTTTATTCAATAAAATCCAGCATATAAAATTAATAATTCAACAACTGAAGTTCAAAAAAAGGAAAAAAATCATTTTATTACAACATTTTTTGGTTACTTTATGTGAAAAACTTAATTCTTTTTAAACTAAAATTGATTTTAATAAACCTCACATTCATTCTTTTTTGTTTCTAGTAGCACATATTAACCGTCGCTAAAAATGTTTAAATATATTTAGAAAGGAACTTTTGCTACTTTTTAATATAAACCGTAGTTCAAAACTATCAGATACATAAAGTAATGGTACAAAACAAAAGCTGTAAAACATTTTTTTTTAAGTTTTCAAGCGTATTCTAATAAGTAAAAAGTGTTTTGTTCAATAAAATCCAGCAAACAACATTTATAATTCATCAGCTGCAGTTCAAAAAAAGGAACAACTTATTTTATTACAACATTTTTTGGTTGCTTAACGTGAAGAATTTAATTCTTTTTTAACAAAAATTGATTGTAATAAACCTGACATTTAATCTCTTTTGTTTCTAGTAGCAAATTTTAACTGTAGCTAAAAATGTTAAAATATTCTTAGATAGAAGATTTTACTACTCTCTGACTTAAACCGTAGTTCAAAACTATCAGATACATAAAGAAATGCT
>NW_014573265.1:0-997 GCF_001313835.1 Polistes canadensis
TCTTTCAAGTTTTAAAGCGTATACTAACAAATATAAAGTGTTATGTTCAAAAAAATCCAGCAAATTTAATTTATATTTCAAAAACTGCAGTCTAAAAAAAGGGAAAAAATCAGTCTATTACAACATTTGTAAGTTACTGTACGTAAAGAATCCGATTCTTTTTCAACGAAACTCGATTGTAGTAAACCCGACATTTAATCTGTTTTGTTTCTAGTAGCACATTTTAACCGTCGCTAAGTATGTTTAAATATATTTAAAAAGAAATTTCGCTTCTTTATAAAATACATAATAGTTTAAAACTATCCGATACATAAAGAAATGCTTTACAACAAAAGCTATAAAACGTTCTAATTTAAGTTTTAAAGCGTATACTAAAAAATAGAATGTTTTAGGTTTTATAAAATCCAGCATATAACATTTATATTTCCACAACTGCAGTCCAAAAAATGAAAAAATTAATTTTGTTACAACATTTTTTGGTAACTTAACGTGAAGAATTCAATTCTTTTTCAACGAAACTCGATTGTAGTCAACCTTTCAACCATTCTGTCTTGTTTTTAATAGCACATTTTTACCTTCACAAAAAAGTTTTAATATATTTAAAAAGATATTTTTTTTTACTTTCTTAAGGAAACCGTAGTTCAAAACAAGCATATACATACAGAAATGCTATATAAAAAAAGCTAATAACGTTTTCTATTAAGTTTTAAAGCTCATAATAACAAATAAAAACTGTCACGTTCAAAAGAATTCAGCAAATAACATTTATATTCCTAAAACTGCAGTCCAAAAAAAGGAAAAAAATCATTTTATTACAACATTTTTTTCTTACTTTACGTAAAGGACTTAATTCTTTTTTAACGAAACTCGATTGTAGTAAACCTGTCGTTCATTCTGTCTTGTTTCTAATAACACATTTTTACTATCACAAAAAAGATTTATTATATTTAAAAAGAAATTTTTGCTACTTTCTGAATTAAACCGTAGTACAAAGCTA
>NW_014573266.1:0-994 GCF_001313835.1 Polistes canadensis
GACATCCATTCTGATTTGTTTCTAGTAGCACATTTTAACCGTTGCTAAAGATGTTTAAATATATTAAGAAAGAAATTTTTGCTACTTTCTGAATAAAACCGCTGTTTAAAACTATCAAATACATAAAGAAATACTATATAACAAAAGCTGTAAAACGTTTTCTTTTAAGTTTTAAAGTGTATACTAACAAATAAAAAGTGTTACGTTCAATAAAATCCAGCAAACAACATTTATATTTCAACAACTGAAGTCCAATAAAATAGAAAAAATCATTCTAGTAT
Source organism: Polistes canadensis (assembly GCF_001313835.1). Taxonomy (NCBI): domain Eukaryota; kingdom Metazoa; phylum Arthropoda; class Insecta; order Hymenoptera; family Vespidae; genus Polistes; species Polistes canadensis. Next base: position 282 of record NW_014573266.1, read on the forward strand.
AACATTTTTTAGTTTTTTTACGTGAAAAATCCAATTCATTTTCAACGAAACTCGATTGTAGTAAACCTGCCATTTAATCTTTTTTGTTTCTAGTAACACATTTTACCTGTCGCTAAAAATGTTTAAATATTTTTAATAATCAATTTTTGCTACTTTCTGAATTAAACCGTAGTTCAAAACTATCAAATACATAAAGAAATGCTATAAAACAAAAGCTATAATATTTTCTTTCAAGTTTTCAAGCGTATACTAACAAATAAAAAGTGTTACGTTCTATAAGATCCAGCAAAAACTATTTATATTTCAACAACTGCAGTCCAAAAAATAGATAAAAATCATTTTATAACAAAATTTTTTGGTTACTGTACGTGAAGAACTCAATTCTTTTTCAACGAAACACGATTGTTGTAAACCTGACTTTTATTCTTTCTTGTTTCTAATAGCACATTTTTACCGTCGCTAGAAATGTTTGAAAATATTTAGAAAGAAATTTTTGCTACTTTTTGAATTAAAACATAGTTTAAATCTATCAGATACATAAAGAAATATTATATAACAAAAGCTGTAAAACGTTTTCCTTTAAGATTTAAAGCGTATACTAACAAATAAAAAGTGTTACGTTTAATAAAATCAAGCAATTAACATTTATAATACAACAACTGCAGTTCAAAAAAAGGAAAAAAATCATTTTATTACAACATTTTTTGGTTACT
>NW_014573267.1:0-1081 GCF_001313835.1 Polistes canadensis
TATATATATATATATATATATATATATACATATAATTGAGTATGGAGAATGACGAGAGAGAAACACGAGAGACAAGTTTTACGCAGTGTTAGAGAGAATGATTGCGATTTATGGGATTCCTAGCTGGTAGTCAACTCTTAAAGATGGCTGGGGGGTGGAAAGAGGGGAGGGGGGAGTGCAGTCACAAACGATACGGAAACTATAATGATGTAATACGTCTAACTAACTAACAAACAATTTTCTACGCTTAAAAGTCGTATGGAATAAATTTCATTTAATAAGGAAAAATATTTTAATTATTATTCCGGGGTATGATTAAGTTAATGACGATCGTGTTTAACGTAACATTAAATAATAATAATAATAATAATAATAATAATAATAATAATAATAGGAATAAAAATAGGAATAAAATACTCAGTACTCTGTACTCTGTATTTTATGATTAGAGAAATATTTTACTTTCTTCTTATATACTTCCTACTTCTCTATTTCTTCTTTTATATTTCTTTTATGGAATGAGTAAGGATTGGTGGGAAAGGGGAGCGGGGGTTGGAGAGAGGGAACGAGGAAAAGTGGGTGGTTCGAAACTTGTAAATCTCAAGTACCATCCCGAACTCACGATTCTCGTTTAAGAGAATAAGTGGTCTTTGCTACAAACTCGAAGGTTGGAAAGTATGAGAGGAAAAGTGGGGGATGGGAGGAGGAGGAGGTATATGGAGTTAGTATACGGTGCATTACTCTTCGAGTTCTCTTGTCGCTAGTCCAAGGTAGGTAAGGTGCTAGTCCCATAAACTATACCTACCGTTTTCTATGTCCTTATTGCAACAAAAATTATTCTAACGGCAAAATACGTAAGAGAAATGTGATAACCCATACTGCCTGTCTGTCTGTCTGTCTGTCTGTCTGTGCGTGCGTGTTTTTTTTTTTGGCTACAAATCTTTCATTTAATTTTTTATTGAATCAAAAATATCTCCGAATATAATTATTTGACACGATTATGTTAATATACGAATGTATTTATTATTATTATTATTATTATTATTATTATTATTATTATTATTATATTTAATTTTTGTTT
>NW_014573268.1:0-971 GCF_001313835.1 Polistes canadensis
CAAAAACTGCAGACAAAAGAAAAGATTAAAATCATTTTATACAACATTTTTTGGTTACTTAACGTGAAGAATTCAATTTATTTTCAACGAAACTCCATTGTAGTCAACCTGACATCCATTCTGAATCGTTTCTAGTAGCACATTTTTACCTTCACAAAAAAGATTTTATATATTTAAAAAGAAATTTTTGCTATTTTCTGAACTAAAACGTAGTTCCAAACAAGCAGTTACCTAAAGTAATGCTATATAAAAAAAGCTGTACAACGTTTTCTTTTAAGTTTTAAAGCGTACACTAATAGATAAAAAGTGTTACGTTCAATAAAATCCAGCAAATCACATTTAAATTTCAACAATTGCAGTCTAAAAAAAGGGAAAAAATCTTTCTATTACAACATTTATAAGTTACTTTACGTGAAGAATTAATTTCTTTTTCAACGAAACTCGATTTTAGGAAACCTGACATCCATTCTGTATTGTTTTTAATAGCACATTTTAACCGTCGATAAATATGTTTAAATATATTTAGAAAAAAAGTTTTGCTACTTCCTGAATTAAACCGCAGTTTAAAACTGTAATATACATAAAGAAATGCTATATATCAAAAGCTGTAAAACGTTTACTTATAAGTTTTAAAGCGTATAATAACAAATAAAAAGTGTTACGTTCAATAAAATCCATCAAATAACATTTATAATTCTACAACAGCAGTCTAAAAAAGGGAAGAAATCTTTCTATTACAACATTTTTAAGTTACTTCACGTGAAGAATCCAATTCTTTTTCAACGAAACTCGTTTGTAGTAAGCCTGACCTATAATCTGTTTTGTTTCTTGTAGCACATTTTAACCTTTGCTAAAAATGATTAAATATATTTAGAAAGAAATTTTTGCTACTTTTTGAATTAAACCGTATTCTAAAACTATTAAATACATAAAGAAATTGTATATAACAAAAGCTGTAAAACGTTTTCTTT
>NW_014573269.1:0-970 GCF_001313835.1 Polistes canadensis
GTATCTGCTAGTTTGGAACTACGGTTTAATTGAGAAAGTAGCAAAAATTTCTTATTGAAATATATTAAATCTTTTCTGTAAAGGTAAAAATGTGCTATTAGAAACAAGACAATATAGATGTCAAGTTTACTACAATCGAGTTTCGTTGAAAAATAATTAAGTTCTTTTCGTAATGTAACCAAAAAATATTGTAATAAAATGATTTTGTTCCTTTTTTTTGACTGCAGTTGTTTAAATATAAATGTTATTTGCTGGATTTTATAGAACGTAACACTTTTTATTTGTTAAAATGCGCTTTAAAACTTAAAAGAAAACGTTTTACTGCATTTTTTATAAAGCATTTCTTTATGTATCTGCTAGTTTTTAAATTCGGTTTAATTCAGAAAGCAGCGAAAATTTTTTTTAAATATATTGAAAAATTTAAAGTGACGGTAAAATTTACTATTAGTAACAAGACAGATTAGGTGTCAGATTGACTACAATCGGGCTTCTTTGAAAAAGGATTGAATCCTTCACGTTAATTAACAAAAAAATGTTGAAATAGAATGATTTTTTTTCTTTTTTTAGACTGCAGTTGTTAAAATATAAGTTTTATTTGCTGGATATTATTGAACGTAATACTCTTTATTTGTTAGTACACGCTTTAAAACTTGAAAAAAAACGTTTTACAGCTTTTTTTATATAGCATTTCTTAATGTATCTGCAAGTTTCAAACTACGGTTTATTTCAGAAAGTAGCAAAAATTTCTTATTAAAATATAATAAATCTTTTTTGTAAAGGTAAAAATGTGCTATTAGAAACAAGACAATATGAATGTCAGGTTTACTACAATCGAGTCTCGTTGAAAAAGAATTGATTTCTTCACGTAAAGTAACAAGAAAATGTTGTTATAAAATGATTTTTATTCTTTATTTGGACTGCTGTTGTGGAAATATAAATAGTATTTGCTGGATATTATTAAACGTAACAC
>NW_014573270.1:0-968 GCF_001313835.1 Polistes canadensis
TTATTTGCTGGATTTTATTAAAAGTAACACTTTTTAATTGTTAGTATACGCTTTTAAACTTGAAAGAAAACATTTTGCAGGTTTTGTAATATAGCATTTCTTTATGTATCTGATAGTTTTTACCTACGATGTAATTAAGAAACTAGCATAAATTTCTTTTTAATTATATTTAAAAATTTTAACCTATGGTAAAAATGTGCTACTAGAAACAAAACAAAGTAAATGTCAGTTTTACTACAATCGAGTTTCGTTAAAAAAAAATTTAATTCTTCACGTTAAGAAACCAAAAAATGTTGTAATAAAATGATTTTTTTCCTTTTTTGGGACTGTAGTTGTTGAAATATAAATGTTATTTGCTACATTTAATTGAACGTAAAACTTTTTATTGGTTAGTACAAACTTAAAAACTTAAAAGAAAATGTATTATAGCTTTTTTTATATAGCATTTCTTTAGTTATCTGATAGTTTTTACCTTCGATTTAATTTAGTAAGAAGCGAAAATTTCTTTATAATTAAATTTCAACATTTTAGTGACGATAAAAATGTGCTACTAGAAACAAAACAAAATAAATTTCTGGTTTACTACAATCGAGTTTTGTTAAAAAAGAATTTAATTCTTAACGTTAAGTAACCAAAAAATGTTGTAATAAAATGATTTTTTTCCTTTTCTTTGACTGCAGTTGTTGAAATATAAATGTTATTTGCTGGATTTTATTGTACGTAAAACTTTTTATTGGTAGTATACGCTTTAAAACTTAAAAAAAAACGTTTTACAGCTTTTGTTATGTAGCATTTCTTTAAGTATCTGCTTGTTTTAAACTACGGTTTAATTCATAAAGTAGCAAAAATTTCTTTTTAAATATACTAAATCTTTTTTGTGAAGGTAAAAATGTGGTATTTGAAAAAAGACAGAATGGATGTCAACTTTACTACAATCGAGGTTCGTTGAAAAAGAATTAAGTTCTTCA
>NW_014573271.1:0-1081 GCF_001313835.1 Polistes canadensis
CATTAATTACATCACCCTGATTTATTTTAAAAGAAAAGAAAAAATCATGCAAAGAAGGGTTAAAATAAAAATAATTATTGATTCGATTTTACATTTCGCGCTTTCTGAATTCGTTTGTATTAATATTTAAAAAAAAAGGCAAAATGTGTGTGTGTGGAGGAAGAAAAAAATTACATACGTATAAAATAAAACATTTGTTCGGATCGATTAGATCGTACATTAAACATTAGAGATGATCTGACAATAAGATAATAGTACGTCTCTTATTCCATTTATGAAAAAATATGAAAAAAGTGGAATCCATAAGAATTACAATGTCGTTTCAAACGGCAATTCAATTGAAGGTCTTGATAGTATTATATCGGTATATCTATCATGTAACTCGACCTTAATGGATTTTTAATCGAAAGAATGTTAATCGAGATTGGCGTGCAAACGAAGGCCAGAAAGAAGAATGAAAAAAAAAAATGAAAAAAAATATATAATCAATATAATTATTATTTATCTCTTCAAAAGATTTATATATTTATTTCTCGAATGAACTGCAAAATGATAAATTTTTTTCATATCGATCCAATCTTATGGTCTCTTTTAATTGGACAATTATTTGATTTAATCATTCTTGATTATGCATATAAGTCACGATATCTAATATTGTCGATAATTCTTACTTCAACGATGAAGTTAGATTATTGGGAAAAGGTAGTGCCAGGTGTTGAACGATCGTTAAATCTAATGTAATGTTCGTGAGAATGATTATGTTAGAAGAAAGATTATACATAGAATAGATGATGTAGAAAAAGAAAGAAAGATGCTAATAAAATTGTTATTCTTATGTTAGAAACTATGATTTGATTGTATTATTCATTTGATCTATCTAAAATAATTCAATTAATATTTTATCATAATTCTAATAAACACAAACGAAATATAATTTTTATAAAAAGAAAATTAATAAATTCTATATGTATATATTTCTTGATATAAGTAATATTTGAAAATTTCTTATAATATAATATTAAAATTACAAATTTTAAATAAATAATTATATTAATAGATTCCATATATAAATTCTTGATGA
>NW_014573272.1:0-981 GCF_001313835.1 Polistes canadensis
ACAAAAAAAATTATATATAAAAAAAAGAAATTTTTGCTACTTTCTGAATTAAACTGTAGTTCAAAACTATCAGATACATAAAGAAATGCTATATACCAAATGCTGTAAAACGTTTTTACTCAATTTTTAAAGCGTATACTTACGAAAAAAAAAATAATTATCCTATAAAAGCAAGCAAATTACATTTATATTTCGAAAACTGCACTCCAAAAAAATGAAAAAAATCATTCTTTTACAAAATTTTTAAGTTACTTTCCGTAAAGACTTCCCTTCTTTTTTAACGAAATTTGATTGTAGTAAACCTGACATTTAATCTGTTTTGTTTTTAGTAGCACATTTTTACCGTTGCTAAAAATGTTTAAATATATTTAAAAAGAAATTTTTGCTACTTACTCAATTAAAACGAAGTCCAAAACTATCAGATACAAATCGTAATGCTATATAACAAAAGCTGTAAAACGTTTTCTTTCAAGTTTTGAAGCGTATACTAATAAGTATAAAGTGTTATGTTCAATAAAATCCAGCAAATAACAATTATATTTCGACAACTGCAGTATAAAGAAAGAAAAAATATCATTCTATTACAACATTTTTTGGATATTTAACGTTAAAAACTCAATTCATTTTCAACGAAACTCGATTGTAGTAAACCTGACATCCCTTCTAACTTGTTTCTACTACCACATTTTTACCTTCACAAAAAAGATTTAATATATCTTAGAAGAAATTTTTGCTACTTTCTGAATAAAAGCGTAATTCAAAACTGTTAGATACATAAGGAAATGCTATATAACAAAAGCTGTAAAACGTTTTCTTTTAAGTTTTAAAGCGTTTACTTACCAATAATAAGTTTTACGTTTAATTAAATAAAGGAAATAATATTTATATTTCAACAACTGCAGTCCAAAAAAAGGAAAAAACTCATTTTATTACAAAATTTTTTGGTTACTTAACGTAAAGGATACAATTCTTTTTCAACGA
>NW_014573273.1:0-985 GCF_001313835.1 Polistes canadensis
TTTCGTTGAAAATGAATTGAGTTCTTCACGTAAAGTAACAAAAAAACGTTGTAATAAAATGATTTTTTTCCTTTTTTTCAACAGCAGTTGTAAAATTATAAATGTTATTTGCTGGATTTTATTAAACGTAATACTTTTTATTTGTTATTATACTCTTTAAAATTAAAAAGATAACGTTTTACAGCTTCTGTTATATAGCATTTCTTTATGTATCTATCAGTATTGAACTACGGTTTAATTCAGAAAATAGCAATAATTTCTTTTAAAATATATTTATATATTTTTAGCGACGGTTAAAATGTGCTACTAGAAATAAAACAGAAGTTATGTCAGGTTTAATACAATCGATTTTCGTTGAAAAAGAATTGAGTTTTTTACGTAAAGTAACAAAAAAACGTTGTAATAAAATGATTTTTTTCCTTTTTTTAGACTGCAGTTGTTAAAATATAAATTTTATCTGCTAGATTTTATTGAAAAAAACACTTTTTATTTGTTAGTATACGCTTTAAACAGGAAAGAAAACGTTTTACAGCTTTTTTTATATAGCATTTCTTTATGTATCTATTAGTTTTAAACTGCGGTTTATTTCAGATAGTAGTAAAAATTTCTGTATTAAATATGTTTAAACATTTTAAGCGACGGTTAAAATGTGCTACTAGAAACAATACAGAATGGATGTCAGGTTTATTAAAATCGATTTTCGTTGAAAATGAATTGAGTTCTTTACGTAAAGTAACAAAAAAACGTAGTAATAAAATGATTTTTTTCCTCTTTTTGAACTGCAGTATTTGAATTATAAATGTTATTTGCTGGATATTATTGAACGTTACACTTTTTATTTGTTAGTATACGCTTTAAAATTTAATAGATAACGTTTTACAGCTTCTGTTATATAGTATATCTTTATGTATTTGATAGTTTTAAACTACGGTTTTTTTCAGAAAGTAGCAAAAATTCCTTTTTAAATGTATTAAATCTTTTTTGT
>NW_014573274.1:0-1078 GCF_001313835.1 Polistes canadensis
TACAATAATATTAAATAAATTATTACAAAAAAAAATAAAAAGAAGATATATCACATAAAAGATAACATAATTATTCACAATCTAATAAAATACGTGACTAGAGAGGCGTGATAAAAAAAAAAAAACAAAAGAAAAAAAAAAAGAAAATTAAACGTCGATGACAAATAACACATTAAAATAAATTATCTCTATAAGACAATCCTACGTTTTAAAACAAACGTCGAAATTTATGTTATAATTAAGTTGGAAAAAATAAAAATAAAAACAAAAAAAAAAACAAAAATACACGCACACAGAGTAACTAAAATTATGTCTGAAAAAATGAGTATAATATAATCTATATAATATACATATTATAAAAAAAAAAAAAAACAAAAAGAGAAAATAAACAAATAAAGTAATAATAAAAAGAGAGAAATGGAAAGAAGGTAAGCAGGTTTTCCGACTTAATGAAATGATCGGGGACTCGTGAAGCCTAACACAAAACTTGTTTACGGGTTTCGCGTGTTCCCTTTAGTGCAACACAACTACAGAATGGTCGCCGTCTTTGGTGCAATTAATTAACGTCATTAGTGCCATTGGTTGCTCGTCGTCTTACCTTGTTAGGTCTGCACCATGTTCCACAATATATATATATATATATATATATATCTATCTCTTTCTTTCACTTTGAATACACACTCTCTCTCTCTCTCTTTCTCTCTTTCTCTTCTATCTTAGGTAGGGTACCCTTTTCTCCCGTTACAAACTACTCTTATTATCCCTTTTTTTTCCCTTTTTTACCCTTTTTCTCATTCTCAACGTCTCATTCTCTTAACCAAAAGGAAAAACGAGAGAATACATACACATACATAGACACAGATACAGACACTTCTTCTAAAGATTCTCTCTCACTCTTAGAAAAGGGGGGAAGAGTTGGGGACACACATATATATGTATATATATATATATATATACATATACATTGTAGGTGCGATTAAACGCAGTATAAAACGCAATACAATATGTCGAATGGTTCGATTGGGCATTAATTAATTTCGACAAATTACACAACCAATTGAACGTTATTTTATTTCAT
>NW_014573275.1:0-1080 GCF_001313835.1 Polistes canadensis
TTTTTTTCTTTCATATAACGAGACGCGTTTCTTTCGGTTTTTCCTCTTTTCCATGTTTTTGTTTTTGTTTTTGGTTCATTGAAGCATTTGGGTTAGCTTAAAGAGTGGGGGAAAGGGGAATGAAAAATTCAAATAAAAGAAAATAGTTTTGTTTTTTTTTTTCGACTATAGGAAGATAAAGAGAGGATTGTATACAGAGGTAAAATATTTTTGTCGAATCGCGTCAAAGGAATCGCCTTTTATATGACTCCGGGAGATTTTCTTCGTAAAATCCAGCTGCCTGGGTTGTGTCCTTAAATCCGAAGTCCTTTTTCTTCTTCTACTTCTTCTTCTTCTTCTTCTACTACGAGGTCAAAGGTTTACGATCGATGGTGCCAGTGTTTTATGGACGGAACGGCTTTACTCGTAAATTTCCTATCGAAATATTTCGAGTCTGACAGTAGGGCAATAGCGATCACATTTTATCTTATGTTTTTGATCTATAAGATGGGAGTCATCGCGTAATGGCTTTTTTAGGACACACGAACAGAAGAGAGAGAGAGAGAGAGAGAGAGACTGATCTTTATTATCTCAAGAATTATTCCAGATTTCTCTCTCGTCTCGTACCTTTATTTTATTTCATCCCCAACAAAAAAATCAAAGAAAATCGTAAAACGGATTTGTCGAACAAACACAAACCCCGTTTGTTTGAATTTTCAATCGATTATTTTCACGCATATTCCCCATGACAAAAAATTCAATTCTTTATTATGAAATGTTCCTTAACGTTTAAACATAAAACAAAAAAAGAAAAAAACAAAAAAATGAAGGAAAGGAAAAATATAAAAAGAAAAATTCGGCTGGGCATAACATTGTCGTCCGATGAATAAAAGAGCTTCATTCAAGGTTTTTTTTTTTCCCCCGGTTGGAGGAAAGAAAAGTATAATAAAAAGAAAAAAAAATCAAGTAGAACTATAAATCCGATCGATATAATAATAATAATAATAATAATAATAATAATACAATTTCGCGTAAGTTTGATCTCGCGAAATAATTTATTTTTCTTCATATATATATATATATATATATATATATATATAT
>NW_014573276.1:0-1007 GCF_001313835.1 Polistes canadensis
TTAAAGCGTATACTAAAAAATATAAAGTGTTACGTACAATAAAATCCAGCAAATAACATTTATAATTTAACAACTGCAGTTTAAAAAAAGGAAAAAAATCATTATATTACAACATTTTTTTGTTACACAACTTGAAGAATTTAGTTTTTTCTCAACGAAACTCGATTGTAGTAAATCTGACAGCGATTTTGTCTTGTTTCTAATACCACATTTTTACCTTCCCGAAAAAGATCTAATATATTAAAAAAGAAATTTTTGCTTTTTCCTGAATTAAAGCGTAGTTCAAAAATAGCAGATATCTAAAGTCATGCTATTTAAAAAAAGATGTTAAACGTTTTCTTTCAAGTTTTAAAATGTATACTAACAAATAAAAAGTTTTACGTTTAATAAATTTCGGCAAATAACATTTATATTTTAACAACTGCAGACTAAAAAAAGGGAAAAAATCTTTTTATTACATCCTTTTTTGGTTACATTACTTGAAGAATTTAGTTTTTTTTCAACGAAACTCGATTGCAGTAAACCTGAAATAAATTCTGTCTTGTTTCTAATAGCACATTTTTACCTTCACAAAAAAGAATTTATATATTTTAAAAGAAATTTTTGCTACTTTTTAAATTAAACCGTAGTTCAAACTATTAGATAAATAAGGGAATGCTATATAAACAAAGCTGTAAAACGTTTTCTTTCAAGTTTTGAAGCTTATACTGACAAATAAAACGTGTTACTTTCAATAAAATCAAGCAAATAAATTTATTTTTCAACAACTGCAGTCTAAGAAAAGGACGAAATCTTTATATTAAAACATTTTGTGGTTACTTAACGTGAAGAATTTAGTTTTTTTCAAGGAAACTCGATTGTAGTCAACCTAACATCCATTCTGTCTTGTTTCTAATAGCACATTTTTACCTTCACAAAATAGATTTAAATTATTATAAAAGAAATTTTTGCTACTTTCTTCATTAAACCGTAATTCAAAAATATCAGATACATAAAGAAATGCTATA
>NW_014573277.1:0-968 GCF_001313835.1 Polistes canadensis
TATAAATGTTATTTGCTACATTTTATTGAAAGTTATACTTTTTATTTGTTAGTATACGCTTTGAAACTTGAAAGAAAACATTGTACAGCTTTTTTTATATTGCATTTCTTTATGTATCTAATAGTTTTGAACAACGGTTTAATTCAGAAAGTAGCAAATATTTCTTTTTAAATATATTAAATATTTTTTGTGAAGGTCAAAATGTGCTATAAGAAACAAGAGAGAATGGACGTCAGGTTTACTACAATCCAGTTTCGTTGAAAAAGAATTGAGTTCTTCACGTTATATAACCAAAAAATGTTGTAATAAAGTGATTTTTTTTCTTTTTCTGAACTGCATTTGTTAAATTATAAATGTTATTTGCTGGATTTTATTAAACGTTACACTTTTTATTTGTTAGTATACGCTTTAAAACTTAAAAGAAAACGATTTACAGCTTTTGTTATGTAGCATTTCTTTAGGTATCTGATAGTTCAGAAATACAGTTTAATTCAGAAAGTAGCAAAAATTTCTTTTTAAACATATTAAATCTTTTTTGTGAAGGTAAAAATGTGCTATTAGAAACAAGACAGAATGCACGACAGGTTTACTACAATCGAGTTTCGTTGGAAGAGAATTGATTTCTTCACGTTAAGTAACTAAAAAATGTTGTAAAAAAATGATTTTTTTTCTTTTTTTGAACTGCAGTTGTTGTATTATAAATGTATATTGCCGGATTTTATTGAACTTAACACTTTTTATTTGTTAGTATACGCTTTAACACTTGAAAGAAAACGTTGTACAGCTTTTGTTATATAGCATTTCCTTATGTATCTAATAGTTTTAAAGTAGGGTTTAATTCAGAATGTAACAAATATTTTTTTTTAAATATAATAAATCTTTTTTGTGAATGTAAAAATGTGCTATTAGAAACAAGACAGAATGGTCGTCAGGTTTACTACAATCGAGTCTCGTTGAAAAAGAATTGA
>NW_014573278.1:0-964 GCF_001313835.1 Polistes canadensis
ATTTTTACCTTTACAAACAAGATTCATAAAACTAAAAAGAAATTTTTGCTACTTTCTGAATTAAACCGTAGTTCAAAACTATTAGGTACGTAAAGAAATGCTTTATAACAAAAGCTCTAAAACGTTTTTATTTAGGTCTTAAAGCGTATATTAACAAATTAAAAGTGTTACGATCAATAAAATCCAGCAAATATCATTTATATTTCAACAACTGCAGTCCAAATAAAAATAAAAAATCATTTTATTACCACATTTTTTGGTTACTTAACGTGAAGAATTCTATTTTATTTCAACGAAACTGGATTGTAGTAAACCTGAAATCCATCCTGTCTTGTTTCTAATAGCACATTTTTACCTTCTCAAAAAAGATTTCATATATTTAAATAGAAATTTTTGCTCTTTTCTGAATTAGACTGTAGTTCAAAACTAGGAGTTACATAAAGAAATCCTATATAAAAAAAGCAGTAAAAAGTTTTCTTTCAAGTTTTTAAACGCATACTAACAAATAAAAAGTGTTACGTTCAATAAAATTCAGCGAATAACATTTATATTTCAACAACTGCAGTTCAAAAAAAGGAAAAAAATCATTCTATTACAATATATTATAGTTACTTTACGTGAAGAACTCAATTCTTTTTCAACGAAACTCGATTGTAGTAAACCTGACATCTATATTGTCTTGTTTCTAATAGCACATTTTTACCATCACAAAAAAGATTAATTATATTTAAATAAAAACTTGTGCTTCTTTCTGAATTGAACCGTAGATCAATACTATTAGATACCTAAAGAATCGCTATATAACAGAAGCTGTAAAACTTTTTCATTCAAGACTTAAAGCCTATACTAACAAATAAAAAGTGTTACGTTGAATAAAATCCAGCTAATAATATTTATATTTCAACAACTGCAGTGGCAAAAAAAGGAAAAAATCATTCTATTACAACATTTTTAGGTTACTTTA
>NW_014573279.1:0-968 GCF_001313835.1 Polistes canadensis
AAATATAAATGTTATTTGCTGGATTTTATTGAAAATAAAACTTTTTATTTGTAAGTATACGCTTTTTAACTTGAAGGAAAACGTTTTACAGATCTTGTAATATAGCATTTCTTGACGTATCCGATAGTATTTACCTATGATTTAATCTAATAACTAGCGAAAATTTCTTTGTAAATATATTTCAAACTTTTTAGCGACGGTAAATATGTGCTACTAGAAACAATACAAAATAAATGTCTGGTTTGCTACCATCTAGTTTCGTTGAAAAAGAATTGAGTTCTTCACATAACTTACCTTAAAATTTTGTAATAAAATGATATTTTTCCTTTTTTTGGACTGCAGTTTTCGAAATATAAATGTTATTTGCTGGATTTTATTAAAAGTAACACTTTTTATTTGTTAGTATACGCTTTTAAACTTTAAAGAATACGTTTTACAGGTTTTGTAATTTAGCATTTCTTATGTATCTGATAGTTTTTACCTACAATTTAATTTAGAAACTAGCGAAAATTTCTTTCTAAATATATTTTAACGTTTTTAGCGACGGTAAAAATGTGCTAATAGAAACAAAAAAAATAAATGTTAGGTTTACTAAAATCGAGTTTCGTTAAAAGGAATTGGATCCTTCACGGAAAGTTTCTAAAAAATTTTGTAATAGAAAGATTTTTTTCTTTTTTTGGGAGTGCAGTTGTTGAAATATAAATGTTATTTGCTGGATTTTATTGAACGCAAAACTTTTTATTTGTTATTATACGATTTAAAACTGGAAAGGAAACGTTTTACAGCTTTTGTTACATAGCATTACTTTTTGTATCTGATTGTTTTGAACTACAGTTTAATTCAGAATGTAGCGAAAATTTCTTTTTAAATATATTTAATTTTTTTTGTGAATGTACAAGTGTGATTTTAAAAACTTAACATAATAGATGTTTGGTTGACTACAATAGAGTATTGTCAAAAAAAATTTA
>NW_014573280.1:0-977 GCF_001313835.1 Polistes canadensis
AAATAAATGTTATTTGCTTTATTTTATTGAACGTAACACTTTTTATTCGTTAGTATACGCTTGGAAACTTGAAAGAAAATTTTTTACAGCTTTTGTTTTATAGAATTCCTTTATGTATCTGATAGTTTTGAACTACGATTTAATTCAGAAAGTAGCAAATATTTCTTTCTAAATATATATAAAAATATTTAGCGACGGTTAAAATGTGCTACTAGAAACAAAACAGGTTAAATTTCAGGTTTACTACAATCGATTTTTGTTGAAAAAGAACTAAATTCTTTACGTTAATTAATCAAAAAATGTTGTAATAACATGAATTTTTTCCTTTTTTCGAACTGCAGTTGTTAAATAATAAATGTTATTTGCTGGATTTTATTGAACGTAACACTTTTTATTTGTTAGTATACGCTTTAAAACTGGAAAGAAAACATTTACAGCCTCTTTTATATAGCATTTCTTTGTGTATCTGATAGTTTAGAACTACGGTTTAATTCAGAAAGTAGCAAAAATTTCTTTCTCAATATATTTAAACGTTTTTAGCGACGGTTAAAAATTGCTACTAGAAACAAAATAGAATGGATGTCAGGTTCATTACAATCAATTTTCGTTGAAAAAGAATTGAGTTCTTTACGTAAGGTAACAAAAAAATTTTGTAATAAAATGATTTTTTTCCTTTTTTCGAACTGCAATTGTTGAATAATAAATGTTATTTGCTGGAATTTATTGAACGTAACACTTTCTATTTGTTAGTATACGCTTTAAAACTGAAAAAAAAACGTTTTACAGCTTTTTTTATATAGCATTTCTTTGTGTATCTAAAAGATGTGAACTACGGTTTAATTCAGAAAGTAGCAAAAATTTCTTTCTAAATATATTTAAACATTTTCCACGACGGTAAAAATGTGCTACTAGAAACAAAAAAGATTAAATGTCAGGTTTACTACAATTGAGTTTCGTTAAAAAAGAATTGAATTCTT
>NW_014573281.1:0-966 GCF_001313835.1 Polistes canadensis
CTTCACGTAAAGTTACCAAAAAATGTTGTAATAAAATGATTTTTTTCCATTTTTTGTACTGCAGTGGTTTAATTATAAATGGTTTTTGCTGGATTTTTTTGAACGTAACACTTCTTCTTTGTTAATATATGCATTAAATCTTGATAGAAATCGTTTCACAGCTTTTGTTATATAACATTTCTTTAGGGTTCAAATAGTATTTAACTACAGTTTAATTAAAAAAGAAGCAAAAATATCTTTTTAGTTATATTACATTTATTTTTGTTAAGGTAAAAATGTGCGATTAGAAACAAGATAGAATGGATGTCAGGTTTACTACAATCGAGTTTCGTTAAAAAAGAATTGAATGCTTCTCGTAAAGTATTTTAAAAATGTTGTAATAGAATGATTTTCTTCTTTTTTTTGGACTGCAGTTGTTGAAATATAAATGTTATTTGCTTGGTTCTATTAAACGTAACACTTTTTATTTTTTTGTATACGCTTTAAAACTTAAAAGAAAACGTTTAACAGCTTTTTTATAAAGCATTTCTTTATGTATATGCTAGTTTTTAACAACGATTTAAATTAGAAATTATCGCAAATTTCTTTTTAAATATATTTAAACATTTTTAGCGATGGTAAAAATGTGCTACTAGAAACAAAATAAAAAAAATTTCAGGTTTACTACAATCGAGTTTCGTGGAAAAAGAATAGAATCCTTCACGGTATGTAACCAAAAATGTTGTAATAAAATGGTTTTTTTCCTTCTTTAGGAGAGCAGTTGTTGAAATATAAATGTTATTTGCTTGATTTAATTAAACGTAACACATTTATTTGTAAGTAAACGCTTTAAAACTTTAAAGAAAATGTTTTACAGCTTTTGTTTGATAGCATTTCATTATGTATATTATAGTTTTGAACTACGGTTTAATTCAGAAAGTAGATTATATTCCTTTCTGAATATATTTAAACTTTTTTAGCGACGGT
>NW_014573282.1:0-1025 GCF_001313835.1 Polistes canadensis
TTTTTATTTTAATGAACGATTTTAATTATCACCGACTGACTGACTAAGTTGAGAAACATTATATAGGAATAAGTTACTAATGGTTAACGTCAGAAGGATCTATAAATATCCTAATGGTTTTTCTTCTTTCTCGGTAACTCGTAAAACTGTCAGACAAACACTTGAAACATTTAATAGACCGTTTAACCGAACGTTTTCTTCTTACGATCCTCGTTAAATATATCCTTCCTATATATATATATATATATGTTATTTATTTGTCTATTTAAAATAGAAACCAGTCTAAATAAAATTTGATAAAAAAGAAAATAATATTGTATACAATCACGTAAGTAATAAAATATATATATATACATATATTTATTTTCACATTGTAACGTCACATTTCTAGAAAATTTCTATTAAGATTCGTAGTATAAAGTGTCAAGGGATTTGGGAAATGGGTTGGGCGGATTTGTAGAAAAAGTCAAGAATTAATTTGCCCCTGGCATGAGGAAAATGCGATTGCTAGTTCGAGTGAGAGAGAGAGAGAGTAGGATGTAGTATGGAGCATTACAGAAGACCATCAGGGAATCACTGGACCTCGAACGTTCTCCGCATTACATCCATACATGCATGACCTTACCGAAGGATCCTTCAAGAACCCTCTATCTTGTACCTTCTCTCTTTTTCCCCTGAGAATGAAGTTTTCATAGAGAAATCTTATACTATGCTCATTACCTTCCTAGAATTTTAGTCTTTGCCATTTCTATTGTTGTTGTTGTTGTTGTTGTTGCTGGTGATGGTATTGTAGTTATTGTAGTTTACTTTCATCTAGTTTCCTTTTAAAATATTTTTTCCTTTTTTTCTCCTTCCCTTTAGCTCTCCCAGCCACCCCAACCCCTTCACTTCACTTCATTTTAACGAATGGAGGAAGAAACTACTGTAACGAGATATAAAGAAAACTCGTGGAGGACAGAACGAACGAACAGAATGAAAGAAAGAAAGAATAAAAGAGAAAGAGAAAGAAATATAGTAATATTAAA
>NW_014573283.1:0-968 GCF_001313835.1 Polistes canadensis
ATGTCAGGTTTACTACAATCGAGTTTCGTTGAAAAAGAATTGAATCTTTTACGTTAAGTAATCAAAAAATGTTGTAATATAATGATTTTTTCTTTTTTTTGGACTGCATTTGTTAAAATATAAATGTTATTTGCTGGATTTTATTAAATGCAACACTTTTTATTAGTAAGTATGAGATTTAAAACTTGAAAGAGAACGTTTAACAGCTTTGTTTATATAGCATCTCTTTATGTATCTGCTAGTTTTGAACAACAGTTTAATTTAGAAAGTAGCAAAAATTTTTTTTTTAATATATTTCAACATTTTTAGTGACGCTAAAAATATGCTACTAGAAACAGAACAAAAGAAATGTCAGTTTTACTACAATCGAGTTTCGTTGAAAACGAATTGAATCCTTTACTTTAAGTAATCAAAAAATATTTAAATAAAATGATTTTGTCCTTTTTTTGGACTGCACTTGTTGAAATATAAATGTTATTTGCCTGATTTTATTGAACGTAACACATTTTGTTTGTTTGTATACGCTTAAAAACTTAAAAGAAAACGTTTTACAGCTTTTGTTATATAGCATATCTTTATGTATCCAATAATTTTGAACTACGGTTTAATTCAGAAAGAAGCAAAAATTTCTTTTTAAGTATATTAAATTTTTTTTGAGAAAATAAAAATGTGCTATGAGAAGCAAGACAGATTGGATGTCAGGTTTACTACAATCGAGTTTCGTTGAAAAAGAATTGAATCCTTTACGTTGAGTAACCAAAAAATGTGGTAATAAAATAATTTTTTCCTTTTTTTGGACTGCAGTTGTGGAAATATAAATGGTATTTGCTGGATTTTATTGAACGTAACACTTTTTATTTGTTAGTATGAGCTTTAAAACTTGGAAGAAAAAGTATTACAGCTTTTTTTATATAGCATTTCTTTATGTATCTTCTAGTTTGGAACTACGGTTTAATTCAGAAAGCAGC
>NW_014573284.1:0-1055 GCF_001313835.1 Polistes canadensis
CATGGACCATTTTAATAAGATGACAACCCAAAATAAAACATACACAATTATATATACACACGCACACACACACATACATATTCTCATTCTCTTTCTCTCTCATTCTCTCTTTCTCTATCATTTTCTTTCTGTTAGAAATGTTTAAAAAGGTATCTATGAGAGGATACACATAGGAGTAAGTCTACTCGTGATAGAAATATATCGTCCCTCGTGATCTACCGGCGTCGTGGAAGATAATTATTCACGTTTAGATAACGAACGGGCCCTGCGATGATATCGAAGCGGAGGCGTCCATTAGCGAGGCAAAGCGCCGGCTTCGGCAAAGGTATATCTATTTATCATCAGATAACGCCTAGGCATTATCTCGAAAAGTACGGCTCTTGCTATATACGAACGATCGTTTGCGTGCTGCTACTACTAGTACGCGAAAATACATACATATATACACATACATATATATATATATATATATATTTAAAAAAAGCAAAATTAACATAAGGATCTAATATTATAATTTGAATATTTACTACAAATATATAAGTTAAAAATAAATTCTAAAGTGATAAAATACCAGTACTATTAGTACTAATTATATCAAATCAAATTATCTAAAATCATTTAATTATAAAATAAAATTAATTGGAATCATATTTATAATAAGATAACAATCCAAAATAATAAACACCAATACATCCACTCTCTCTTTCTTTCTAATATTAAAAATTGATAAACATCAGAGTTGATTAGATCAACTATTAAAATAAGAAATAAAATGATTAAAATAAATACAAGTATCATATGCTTCATGGACCATTTTAATAAGATGACAATCCAAAATAAAACGCACATATACACACACACACACACACACAAATACTCTCTCTCTGATATGAAAAATTGATAAACATCAGAGTTGATTAAACCAACTATTAAAATAAGAAATAAAATGACTAAAGTGAATATACAAGTATGCAGTATATTTTACATGGACCATTTTAATAAGATGACAACCCAAAATAAAACATACACAATTATATATACACACGCACACACAC
>NW_014573285.1:0-960 GCF_001313835.1 Polistes canadensis
AATGTCAGGTTGACTACAATCGAGTTTCGTTGAAAAAAAGTTGAATTATTCACGTAAAGTAATTAAATTTGTTGTAATAGAAGGATTTTTTTCTTTACTTTGACTGCAGTTTTTGCAATATAAATGTTATTAGCTGGATTGTATTGGACATAACACTTTTTACTTATAAGTATACGCTGGAAAACTTGAAAGAAAATGTTTTACAGCTTATGTTTTATAGCATTTCTTTATGTATCTGATAGTTTTGAGCTACAGTTTAATTCAGAAAGAAGCAAAAATTTCTTTCTAAATATATTTAAACATTTTTAAGGACGGTCAAAATGAGCTACTAGAAAATATACAGATTAAATGTCAATTTTACTGCAAACGAGTTTCGTTAAAAACGATTTGGATTCTTCACGTAAAGTAATTTAAAAATGTTGTAATAGAATGATTTTTTCCCTTTTTTTGGACTGCATTTGTTGAAATATATATGTTATTTGATGGAATTTATTGAACGTTAAACTCTATATTTGTCAATACACGCTTTTAAACTTGAAAGAAAAAGTTGTACTGCTTTTGTTATATAGCATTTCTTTATGTATTTAATAGTTTTGTACTACGCTTTAATTCAAAAAATAGCAAAAATTTTTTTTTAAATATATTAAATCTTTTTGTTGAAGGTAAAAATGTGCTATTAGAAACAAGACTGAATAGATGTCAGGTTGACTACAATCGAGTTTCGTTGAAAAAAAATTGAATTCTTAACGTTAAGTAACCAAAGAATGTTGTAATAAAATGATATCCTTACTTTTTTTGGACTACAGTTAATGAAATATAAATGTTAATTGCTGTATTTTATTAGACATAACAATTTTTCTAATTAGTATACGCTTGAAAACTTGAAAGAAAACGTTGTACAGCTTTTGTTATATAGAATTTCTTTTTGTATGTAATAGTTTTGAACTACGGTTTAATTCC
>NW_014573286.1:0-961 GCF_001313835.1 Polistes canadensis
AAAGTAGAAAAAATTTCTTTTTAATTATATCTAATCTTTTTTTTGAAGGTAAAAATGTGCTATTAGAAACAAGACAGAATGGATTTCAGGTTTACTACAATCGAGTTTCGTTGAAAAAGAAATGGATTCTTTACGTAAAATAACTAAAAAAATTTCTAATAGAATGATTTTTTCCCTTTTTTTGTACTGCAGTTGTCGAAATATAAATGTTATTTGCTGGATTTTATTGAACGTAACACTTTTTTTTTTTGTATACGCCTAAAACTTAAAAAAAAACGTTTTACAGCTTTTGTTTTATAGCATTTCTTTATGTATCTGATAGTTTTTAACTACGGTTTAATTAGGAAAGTAGCAAAAATTACTTTCTAAATATATCAAACATTTTTAGCGACGGTTAAAATGTGCTACTACAAACAAAACAGATTAAATGTCTGGTTTACTACAATCGAGATTCGTTGAAAACCAAATAAGTTTTTTACTTAAGTAATGTAAAAATGTTGTAATTAAATTATTTATTTCTTTTTTTTGGACTGCAGGGTTTAAAATATTAAAGTTATTAGCTGGATTTTGTTGAACGTAACACTTTTTATTTGTTAGTTTGAACTTTAAAACTTAAAAACAACGTTTTACAGCTTTTTTTATATAGCATTTCTTTATGTATTTGCTACTTTTTTACTACGGTTGATTTCAGAAAGTCGCAAAAATTTTTGTCCAAATATATTTAAACATTTTTAGAGACAGTTAAAATGTGCTACTAGAAAAAAATAGATTTAATGTCAGGTTTACTAAAAACGAGTTTCGATGAAAAAGAATTGAATTTTTCACGTTAATTAACCAGAAAATGTTGTAATAAAATGATTTTTATCCTTTTTTTAAACTGCAGTTGTTGAATTATAAATGTTACTTGCTTGATTATACTAAACGTAAAACTCTTTATTTGTTAGTATACGCTTTAAAACTT
>NW_014573287.1:0-960 GCF_001313835.1 Polistes canadensis
TAATACTTTGCATGTATATATATATATATATATATATCGTTGGTAAACACGTTAAATTTCACGTATAAATGGACTTTACTAAAAATACGTTCTTCGATTACCAATATATCTGTAAAATATAAAATAAAAAACAAAACTTTAACGCGATATACAAATGCATTTATGCATTATGACGTTTATCGTGCTATTACACGTATCAACGTGGCAGATAACGATACACCATATTATTGTAACATCGATATTACGATATTATCAGAGACAAGAATCAATAAGTAACTCCTACATATATATATATAAAGACATTATTTATGGAAACATGATCAAAAATTAATATCAAATTTAATGTAATGTAATATTAAATCATCCTTTTATAATTTAAGCAATAATTGAATACTGTTATATATTTAAAATTATAAATCTTTTAAAATGATATAAGTCATTGATACTATGCAATTAAAATAACGTATTTGCATTTCCGTTCTTTATATATTAGCATGAAAATCGTGTTTTCTTATTCAACGTATACTTTGTTACTAATGCACTTTGTACACAAAGTCACGTGCATCAAATAAAAAGAAACAGGTACTTTTCTAAATGCAGTTAACAAGCATTCAACTTCTTTAGAATTCGAATAAACGAGACTGTTCCATAAAAAACGAATTTCGTCGATGTTAATTCGTAACATTCTATAGTAAAATAATTCAAGAATTTTTTCTCTTTCTTCTTCTTCTTTCTTTTCTATTTTTTACAAAAAAATAGAATGCAAAAATCATAGCTGAAAATTAGCAAATTTTTTTTCTACTACGTCTGCAAACGTCGTTTCATCATTAAAAAATAAATCTATTATAAATGGTAATACAAACAATATAAAAAAATAATAAAAATTATTAAAAGAATTATCTAATTTTATATATGAATTTATTATATTTAATATATATTCAAATATCTTTAACGTTATAT
>NW_014573288.1:0-1015 GCF_001313835.1 Polistes canadensis
ATGTTGTAATAAAATGATTTTTTTCCTTTTTTTGAACTGCAGTTGTTGAATTATAAATGTTATTTGCTGGATTTTATAGAACGTAACAGTTTTTATTTGTAAGTATACGCATTAAAACTTAAAGAAAACGTTGTACAGCTTTTGTTATATAGCATTATTTTATGTATCTAATAGTTTCATACTACGGTTTAATTCAGAAAGTAGCAAAAATTTCCTTTTAAATACATTACATCTTTTTTGTAAAGGTAAAAATGTGCTATTAGAAACAAGACAGAATGCACGTTAGGTTTACTACAATCGAGTATCGTTAAAAAAGAATTGAGTTTTTTACGTTAAGTAACCAAATAATGTAGTAATAAAATGATTTTTTTCTGTTTTTTAAACAGCAGTTTCTAAATTATAAATTTTCTTTGCTAGATTTTATTGAACGTAACACTTTTTATTTGTTATTATTCGCTTTAAAACTGGAAAAAAAACGCTGTACAGCTTTTGTTATATGGCATTTCTTTATGTATCTAATAGTTTTGAACTACGGTTTAATTCAAAAAGTAGCAAAAATTTTTCTTTAAATATATTTATATATATTTAGCAACGGTTAAAATGTGCTACTAGAAACAAAACAGAATATATGTCAGGTTTATTACAATCGATTTAGTTGAAAAGAATTGATTTCTTGACGTAAAGTAACCCAAAAATGTTGAAATAAAATTAATTTTATCCTTTTTTTGAACTGAATTTGTTGATTTATAAATGTTATTTCTGGATATTATTGAACGTAACACTTTTTATTTGTTAATATACGCTTTAAAACTTAAAATAAAACGTTTTACAGCTTTCGTTATATAGCATATCTTTATGTATCTGATAGTTTTGAACTACGGTTTAATTCAGAAAGTAGCAAAAATTTCTTTTTAAATATATATGTAATCTTTTTTGTAAAGGTTAAAATGTGCTATTAAAAAAAAGACAGAATGGGCGTCAGGTTTACTACAATCGAGTATCGATGAAAAAGAAT
>NW_014573289.1:0-979 GCF_001313835.1 Polistes canadensis
TGAACTACAGTTTAATTAAGAAAGTAGCAAAAATTTCTTTCTAAATATATTTAAACATTTTTAAGGACGGTTAAAATTTGCTACTAGAAAAAAAAACCGATTAAATGTCAGGTTTACTACAATCGAGTTTCGTTGAAAAAGAATTGAATTCTTTACGTTAAGTTTCCAAAATATGTTGTAATAAAATGAATTTGTTTCTTTCTTTAGACTGCAGTTTTTAAAATATAGATGTTATTTGCTGGATTTTATTGAACGTAGCACATTTTATTTGTTATTATACGCTTTAAAACTTGAAAGAAAACGTTATACAGCTTTTGGTATATAGCATTTCATTATGTATCTGATAGTTTTAAACTACGGTTTAATTCAGAAAGTAGCATAAATTTCTTTTTTAATATATAAAATGCTTTTTGTGAAAGTACAAATGTGCTATTAGAACCAAGACAAAATCAATGTCAGGTTGATTACAATTGAGTTCCCTTAAAAAAAAAAGGAATTCTTCACGTAAAGTAACCACAAAATGTTGTAATAAAACGATTTTTTTCCTTTTTTTAGACTGCAGTTTTTGAAATATAAATGATATTTGCTTGATTTTATTGAACGTAACACTTTTTATTTATTAGTTTACGCTTTAGAACTTGAAAGAAAACGTTTTACAGCTTTTTTTATATAGCATTTCTTTATTTATCTAATAGTTTTGAGCTAAAGTTTAATTCAGAAGGAAGCAAAAATTTCTTTCTAAATATATATTAAACATTTTTAGCGACGATTAAAATGTGCTTTTAGAAACAAAACAGATAAAAAGTCAGGTTTACTAGAATCGAGTTTCGTTGAAAAAACATTGAATTTTTCACGTTAATTAATTAATAAATGTTATAAAAAAATGATTTTTTTCTTTTTCTAAGACTTCAGTTGATGAAATATAAATGTTGTTTGCTTGATTTTATTGAACGTAACAGTTTTTATTTGTTAGTATACG
>NW_014573290.1:0-992 GCF_001313835.1 Polistes canadensis
AAAGTAGCAAAAATTTCTTTTTAAATGTATTAAATCTTTTTTGTGAATGTAAAAATGAGCTATTAGAAACAAGACAGAATGGACGTCAGGTTTACTACTATCGAGTTTCGTTGAAAAAAAATTTAGTTCTGTACGTTTAGTAACCAAAAAATGTTGTAATAACATGATTATTTTACTTTTTTTATACTGTAGTTTTGGAATTATAAATGTTATATGCTGGATTTTTTTGAACGTAACACTTTTTATTTGTTAGTATACACTTTAAAACCTAAAGGAAAACGTTGTACAGCTTTTGGTATAAAACTTTTTTTTAGGTATCTGATAGTTTTGAACTACAGTTTAATTCCATAAGTAGAAAATATTTCTTTTTAAGTATAATTATATATTTTTAACGACGGTTAAAATGTGCTACTAGAAACAAAACAGAATGGATGTCAGGTTTATTACAATAAATTTTCGTTGAAAATGAATTGAGTTTCTCACGTAAAGTAACCGAAAAATGTTGTAATAAAATGATTTTTTTTCTTTTTTTGGAACTGCAGTTGTTGAAATATAAATGTTATTTGCTGGATTTTATTGAACGTTACACTTTTTATTTGTTAGTATTTGCTTTAAAACTTGAAAGAAAACGTTGTACAACTTTTGTTATAAAGCATTTCTTTATGTATCTGATAGTTTTAAACTACGGTTTAATTAAGAAAGTAGCAAGAATTTCTTTTTAAGTATATTATATCTTTTTTTTAAAGGTAAAAATGTGCTATTAAAAACAAGACAGAATGGACGTCAGGTTTACTACAATCGAGTTTTGTTGAAAAAGGATTGAATTCTTCACGTAAAGTAAAAAAAAAAAGTTGTAATAAAATTATTTTTCTCCTTTTTTTAAACTGCAGTTGTTAAAATATAAATTTTATTTGCTAGATTTTATTGAAAGTAACACATTTTATTTGTTAGTATACGCTTTAAAACTGGAAAGAAAACGTTTTACAGCTTTT
>NW_014573291.1:0-1043 GCF_001313835.1 Polistes canadensis
TTGTTTCTAATAGCACGATTTTACCTTCACAAAAAAAATTTATTATATCTAAAAAGAAATTTTTTCTGCTTGCCGAATTAAACCGTAGTTCAAAACTATCGGATACATAAAGAAATGCTATGTATCAAAAGCTGTAAAATGTATTGTTTTAAGTTTAAAAGCGTATACTAACAAATTAAAAGTGTTACGTTCAATAAAATCCAGCAAATAACTTTCATAATTCAACAAATGCAGTTTAAAAAAAAGAAAAAAATCATTGTATTACAACATTTTTTGGTTAATGTACGTGAAGAACTCAATTCTTTTTTAACGAAAGTCAATTGTAATAAACCTGACATCTATTATGTTTTGTTTCTAGTAGCACATTCTAATTGTCGCTAAAAATGTTTAAATATATTTAAAAAGAAATTTTTGCGACTTTCTGAAATCAACCGTGGGTCAAAACTAGCAAATACATAAAGAAATGCTATATAAAAAAAGCTGTAAAACGTTTTCTTCCAAGTTTTAAGCGCATACTAATAATTAAAAAGTGTTACGTTTAATAAAATCCAGCAATTAACATTTATATTTCAATAACTGCAGTCCAAAAAAAGAAAAAAATCATTTTATCAATAAAAATTCAATAAAATCCAGCAAATAACTTTTATAATTAAACAACTGCAGTTCAAAAAAAGGAATAAAATCATTTTATTACAACATTTTTTTGTTACATAACGTGAAGAATTCAATTCTTTTTCAACGAAACTCGATTGTAGTAAACGTGAAGTCCATTCTGTCTTGTTTCTAATAGCACATTTTTACCATCACAAAAAACTTTTAATATATTTAAAAAAAAATTTTTGCTACTTTCTGAATTAAACCGTAGTTCAAAACTAATAGATACATTAAGAAATGCTATATAACAAAAGCTGTACAACGTTTTTTTTGAAGTTTTAAAGCGTATACTAGCAAATAAAAAGTGCGACGTTCAATAAAATCCAGCAAATAACATTTATAATTCAACAACTAAAGTTCAAAAAAAGGAAAAAATCATTTTATTACAA
>NW_014573292.1:0-1075 GCF_001313835.1 Polistes canadensis
CTTTCTTACTTATTTGATTTTGCGTATATACAAGGATTTTTGTTTGCTTATAAATATTGCCATACGTTTATTGTTTTTAGTTGAAAACTTTTCAAAGGAAAATTGTTTTGTTAGTGGGAGAAAATTTTTGGTAATAGTTTTCCATATCAATTTTCTCATGGAATCTTTGTTCGACCTTGCGTATTAGATTCTAACTACTATAACGAACAATTAGCACGCAAATGTACCTACTCGCATTACGGTAAATCCAGTTCAAACCTTTAAGTAGCTTTCACCCTTAACGCCTTGTGGTTTTCCTACGGTATCATGCGCGAAAGCTCATTCTTGCTATTCCAGTTAGGAGAAACTCCGAAACTTCTCGGAGTTTTACTTTCGACTACTAGACTCTCTCATTCTCTCTCGTTTAATGTGTGTTCTGTGTATTCGGAAAATAGATAATTAGAAATGTTCGTTTTATCGATAACTATAATGTTAGAATTTTTAATATCTGATGTTTTAATCAATTAAATTATAGTTTTTTCTTATTTAAAGTTTTTTGCATACTTTATTTTAATTAAATTTTATATTTCACAATGACATTAATAAAAAAATACATTTAGTATATATTTAATATTTATTTTTTAAAGTTTTCAACATTATTTATTGTTCAACTCAATATCCATCTACATAGAAATATTATCAGGATTTATAAATTTAAACATTTTTAAAATTCTTTTTAAAGATCGATAAATTTATTTTTTTATTCCACGTATAGGTATACTTTATTCGCTATGATGATAATAATAATAACAATAATAATCGATGGCATTAGCTTGATGACCCGGTTAGCCTTCAAAAGAGTAGGTCAACCAAGAGAAAATCTTTTCGTAGCTAAACCGAACGTCAAAAGGTATTTTAAATGACGCGTATTTAGCGTTTAAACGCCTGGCTATTTGATTTTATGATTTATGAGAACGGCATGGGATCTTCCGTTATAAGTATAACTGCTTGAAAGTAAATGATGGGACAAAACCAAACGACCTCGTTAATGTTAAACGACAAGATTTACTACAAAGGATATCTCCACGAATGGTGT
>NW_014573293.1:0-992 GCF_001313835.1 Polistes canadensis
AAAATCATTTTATTACCACATTTGTGGGTTATCTTACGTGAAGAACTCAATTCTTTTTCAACAAAACTCGATTGTAGTAAACCTGACGTCCATTCTATCTTGTTTCTAATAGCACATTTTATCTATCGCTAAAAATATATAAATATATTTAAAAAGAAGTTTTTGCTACTTTCTGAATTAAACCGTTACAGAAAACTATCAGATACATAAAGATATACTATATAACAAAAGCTGTAAAACGTTTTATTTTAAGCTTTAAAGCGTATACTAACAAATAAAAAGTGTTATGTTCAATAATATCCAGCAAATTACATTTATAATTCAACAACTGCAGTTCAAAAAAAGGAAAAAAATCACTATATTACAACATGTTTGTGGTACTTAACGTGAAGAACTCAATTCTATTTCAACGAAACTCGATTGTAGTAAACCTGACGTCTATTCTATCTTGTTTCAAATAGCACATTTTTACCTTCACAAAAAAATCTTAATATATTTAAGAACAAATTTTTGCTACTTTTTGAATTAAACCATAGCTCAAAACTATTAGATACATAAAGAAATGCTATATAACAAAAGCTGTACAACGTTTTCTTTCAAGTTATAAAGCGTATACTAACAAATAAAAAGGGTTACGTTCATTAATTTCCAGCAAAAAACATTTATAATTCAATAACTCAGTTCAAAAAAAGGGAAAAAATAATTTTATTACATCATTTTTTGGTTACTTAACGTTAAGATTTCAATTCTTTTTCAACGAAACTCGATTGTAATAAACCTGACGTCCATTCTGTTTTGTTTCTAATAGCACATTTTTACCTTCACAAAAAAGATTAATTATATTTAAAAATAAATATTTGCTTCTTTCTGAGTTAAACCGTTGTTTAAAACTATTAGATCCATAAAGGAATGCTATATAACAAAAGCTGTAAAAGTTTTTATTTTAAGTTTTAAAGCGTATACTAACAAATAAAAAGTGTTACGTTCAATAA
>NW_014573294.1:0-1074 GCF_001313835.1 Polistes canadensis
GTGTGTGTGTGTGTGTGTTGTGTGTGAGAAAGAGAGAATAAGAGAGTGAGAGAAACGTCGGAGAAATTTATTATTTTATTTTTTCCCCTCTATCGCGTCAAGTGGAAAAATATTCCTGAATAATATAAAAATTAACTTATATACGAATGAAAACATTTATTATTAAAAAGAAGTATAACTATGTATACATATTTATTGGCTGTGGAAAAAATAGAGATTTTTACTGTGAAAAATATTTGTGTTTCTTATGTAAAAATGTAAAAGAAATTAAAAAATGCTTAATATAAAATTATTTTACTCTAAGTACAATTAATAAATTAAATATTCGTAAGATATCAGGTGTATTTTCAAATGAGAAAATATTGTTTTTTAATTATTATTTTTTTTGAAATATCAATCATGAGAAATTTTGGATGTATTTATAAGCCAATTCAATATATGTATAAAAATGAGATAACAAAAATATATGAAGATAAATAATGTATCAGGATCGAGACGTATTAGGTATGACGTTACGTACCAATAGAACTGGAAATTATTATCGGACATCTAACGTTATGTTCGCTCGTTTTCGATCCTTCACAGACGATATTCAAGGGATACCTAGTCGTACACCTTTACTACTTGCACATGGTCGAGGTGGACGTTAAGGGGCTATATACGGAAATACGTTTTTACTCGTATATATTCCGTATCATTGTAA
Source organism: Polistes canadensis (assembly GCF_001313835.1). NCBI lineage: Eukaryota > Metazoa > Arthropoda > Insecta > Hymenoptera > Vespidae > Polistes > Polistes canadensis. The sequence goes on from NW_014573294.1 coordinate 704, forward strand.
ATATCTAAGTTCAACATCAACTTACTACCCCCCATTATATTATATATGCATAGTATTATTATCGTTGAAGGATATAAACTACTTTGTAAGAGATTATTTAAAAGCCTACTTTTACGTTTATCCTTCATTCTTTCATTTTATCTTGAATTTGAACAACAGTTAGTTATAAAAAAAAACCAACCTGAAGAACTGAATTGCTATTGCTGACAGAACAAAAAATATGTCAACCTATAAAAAAACAATTAACATAAGATTAAGCTAACCATTAATGTCAAGTGAATTTCATCAAAAAAATTTGATTCTATTGTTAAATGGTCTGTTATATAATAAATGCCTCACCCGTTATAGTTAAAATCTATTCTCGTAAAATG
>NW_014573295.1:0-1071 GCF_001313835.1 Polistes canadensis
TTTCTTTTTCTTTTTTTTTTCTCTTTAAAACGATGCAATTATTTCTATTAGAATTATTCTCGCGAATTATGATTGATATAATAAAATATTGTATTTGTTTTAATTTTATGACTTATTAATTTAGGTTATTGGAATTTAGGTAACTTTTTACTAACGAGATTCTTATGAATGTAACAGCACACGTTGTCAAAGGGGAATCCCATTATTCGTACTGCACAGAAAATTCCTAGCACATTTTCATTAATTACTAGATATCCCTAGCTAAAACGCGCCATCTACATTACATAAGACTCATTGATTAGCGCCAAATTTAACGCACTTTTTAAAGAGCGAAACAACTTCTTTTTTTATCGAAAAAGAAATGTTCACACACAAATGTTTGTATATATAAAAATTATTACAAAATAAAATGAATTTATGAATAAGACTTTGACGAACTACAAATATGATATGTAAAAAAGAATAAGTAGGAGAAATGAGGATAGAGATGAGAATACAATGACACGGTCTAAATTGAATAATTTTAGGGTCAGCCCTTAGGCTATAAAATATCATGCATCGATTTTATTTCAATATTCATCTCTCTCTCTCTCTCTCTCCTCTCTCTTTCTATCTTTCACTATTAAATTTTTATTTCATTTTGTTATCGAAAAATCTCGTTCACTTGTTCCGCACATTCATTCGTTGCGTGTCCTTTGCAACGAACCATCAACCAACCAATCAACCAACCAAGCAACCAACCAACCAACCAACCTCCCCCCGCCTCAACCACCTCCACCTCCTCCACCTTTTCGATGTGGCACACAGACGTATATTTATAGTATCTAAATACGTATATATACTTTCTTTCCACGTGCTCGTTTGGCCTATTAATCTCTCAAGTCAGTTCACTTTCCACCATCGCGATTAGCGGCCGCGAGGTGTAACAGGATCCACGTTTGCCACCACTCGTCCTCGTTGACTCCTTATGTTAGTTAGCAGCCGAGCATGATTTCGCGTGAGCCACGCGATTCGACGAGGAACGATTTACACTCCCTCCACTCTTCTTATTTTTTTATTTCTTTTTTTTTT
>NW_014573296.1:0-986 GCF_001313835.1 Polistes canadensis
TCTGTTTTGTTTCTAGTAGCACATTTTAACCGTCGTTAAAAATGTTTAATATATATTCGGAAAGAAATTTTTGCTACTTTCTGAATTAAACCGTAGTTCAAAACTATCAGATACATAAAGAAATGTTATAAAATAAAAGCTGCAAAACTTTTTAATTTAAGTTTTAAAGCGTATACTAACCAATAAAAAGTTTTACGTCCAATAAAATTCAGCAAATAACATTTATAATTCAACAAATGCAGTTCAAAAACAGAAAAAAAAAAATTTTATTACAATATTTTTTGGTTACTTAACGTGAAGAATTCAATTCTTTTTCAACGAATTTCGATTGTAGTGAACCTAACATTAATTCTGTTTTGTTTCTAGTAGCCATTTTTACCCGTCACTTAAAATGTTTAAAATATTTAGAAAGAAATTCTGCTACTTTCTGAATTAAACTATAGTTCCAAACTGTTAGATACATAAAGAGATGCTATTAAAGAAAGGCTTTAAAACGTTTTCTTTTCAGTTTTATAGCGTATAATAAGGAATAAAAAGTGTTACGCTCAATAAAATTCATCAAATAACATTTAAAATTTAACAACTGTAGTTAAAAAAAGGAAAAAAATCATTCTTTTAAAACATTTTTTGGTTACTTAACGTAAAGAATTCAATTCTTTTTCAGCGAAACTCGATTATAGTAAACCTGACATCCATTCTGTTTCGTTTCTAGTAGCAATTTTTAACCGTCGTTATAAAGTTTTAATGTATATTTAGAAGGAAATTTTAGCTGCTTTCTGAATTAAACCGTAGTTCAAAACTATCAGATACATAATAAAATGCTAAAAAACAAAAGCTGTAAAACGTTTTTTTTTAAGATTTAAAGCGTATACTTACATATAAGAAATTTAACGTTCAATAAAGTTCTGCAAATAACATTTATAAATTAACAACTGAAGTCAATATATGGAAAAAAATTATTTTATTACTACATTTTTTGGTAACTT
>NW_014573297.1:0-1073 GCF_001313835.1 Polistes canadensis
TTTTTTTTTTTCTTTCTTTCTTTTCTTTAGTCCTCGTTTTTTTGTGTGCTCTGTAATCCATTAGAAACTCCATTAACCTTTATTAGTCTCGTTACGTCAGGTGGAGAATCGTGCAATCGGTAAAAATAGCGCAAGAACCTTCGATAGATTTTTCCGTGGAATCGTGGGGGTCTTCATAATAATATAACACACACATACACACACGCTAAGATAGAGATAGAAAGATAGAAAAGATAAAATGAAATAGAAAGAAAAACAGACTTAATGGTCAGACATAATGGTCAGGCGTGGGTGGTATGTTAGATAAAAGGAAAAAAGAAAAAAATATCACGCTTTTGCGTCTTTCATTTCTTTGTTGATGTTCGTCGTTCAAGGTAGTTAAACCTGAATAAGGAAAAACGTTCTCGTGGAATTATTTATCTTACAAATTTTAGAAGAAAAAGAAAATCCTGACTCAACCGCGACGCCAATCTTGATGCATCCTACCATCTTTGCTTTATGTTTTCAAATGATACACCTTTCTGTAAAATTTGCAAACTTTGTCTCTTATATTTGTTTCTTCCCTTTTTATTATATATTATCTTTTCTTTTTCCTTTTGTTTTTTTTTTTTTTTTTTTTTTTTTTTTTTTTTTTTTTATATAATATCCAGTTATTCTCATTAATTCGCATTAGAATTAATTATGACATAGGGATTAATGTAATCATTTTTTTATCATAAAAGAAAAAGAAAAAGAAAAAAGAAAAGAACTATAATTGAAAGTAAACGAGGTATGATAAAATGAGTAAACATTAGATGGTTCGATAGGCATGAACTCTATTATTACATACATATTTACTTTTTGTACTTAAAAAAGAGGGATACTGTGTTACACGCATAAACATAACATGCACATGCAATAGACAATGTTCGTTTTACACGTAACACTTTTGTTAACAGGTAATACGGCCGATTCGCTTTACGTTTTACTATTTATCCTTTTTTTTTTTTCTTTCTTTCTTTTCTTTAGTCCTCGTTTTTTTGTGTGCTCTGTAATCCATTAGAAACTCCATTAACCTTTATTAGTCTCGTTAC
>NW_014573298.1:0-989 GCF_001313835.1 Polistes canadensis
AAATGTTATTTGCTGTATTTTATTGATCGTAAAACTTTTTACTCGTTAGTATACGCTTTAAAACTTAAAAGAAAACGTTTTACAGCTTTTTTAATAAACCTTTTTTTTATGTATCTATTAGTTTTGAACTACGGTTTAATTTAGAAAGTAGCAAAAATTTCTTTTTACATATATTTATATAATTTTAGCGACGGTTAAAATGTGCTACTAAAAACAGAGCAGAATGGATGTCGGGTTTACTACAATCGATTTTCGTTAAAAAAGAATTGAATTCTTCACGTAAAGTAACTAAAAAATGTTGTAATAAAATGATTTTTTTCCTTTTTTTAAAATGCAGTTGTTGAATTATAAATGTAATTTGCTGAATTCTATACAACGTATCATTTTTTATTTGTTAGTATACGCTTTAAAACTTGTAAGAAAACGTTGTACAGCTTCTGTTATATTGCATTTCTTTATGTATCTAATAGTTTAAAACTACAGTTTAATTCAAAAAGAAGCAAAAATTTTTGTTCACATATATTTATATATTTTTAGCGACGGTTAAAATTACCTACTAGAAACAAAACAGAATGGATGTCAGGTTTACTACAATCGGGTTTCGTTAAAAAAGAATTGAGTTCTTCACGTTAGGTAACCAAAAAATGTTGTAATAGAATGATTTTTTCCTTTTTTTTGGACTGCCGTTATTAGAAATAAAAATGGTATTTGCCGGATTTTATTGAAAGTAACACTTTTTATTTGTTTGTACTCGCTTTAAAACTTGAAAGAAAACGTTGTACAGCTTTTGTTATATAGCTTTTCTTTATGTATCTGATAGTTTTGAACTACGGTTTAATTCAGAAAGTAGCAAAAATTTTTATTTAAATATATTTATATATTTTTAGCGACGGTTAAAATGTGCTATTAGAAACAAAACAGAACTGATGTCAGGTTTATTACAATCGATTTTTGTTGAAAAAGAATTGAGTTCTTCACGTAAAGTAACC
>NW_014573299.1:0-962 GCF_001313835.1 Polistes canadensis
TAAAAAGTGTTACGTTCAATAAAATCCAGCAAACAACATTTATTATTCAAAAACTGCAGTTTGAAAAAAGGAAAAAAATCATTTTATTACAACATATTTTGGTTACATAACGTAAAGAATTCAATTCTTTTTTATCGAAACTCGATTGTACTAAACCTGACATTAAATAAGTCTTGTTTCTAAAAGCACATTTTAACCTTTAGAAAAAAGATTTTATATATTTAAAAATATATTTTTGCTACTTACTGAATTAAACCGTAGGAAAAGACTTGCAAATACCTACAGAAATGCTATATAACAAAAGCTGTAAAACATTTACTTTCAAGTTTTCAAGCATAAACTAACAAATAAAAATTGTTACGTTCAATAAAATCCAGCAAACAACATTTATTACTCAAAAACTGCAGTTCAAAAAAAGGAAAAAAATCATTTTGTTACAACATATTTTTGGTTACATAACGTTAAGAATTCAATTCTTTTTCAACGAAACTCGATTGTAGTAAACCTGACATTTAATCTTTTTTTTTTTTCTAGTAGCAAATTTTAACCGTCCCTAGAAATGTTTAAATATATTTAGAAAGAATTTTTGCTTCTTTCTGAATTAAACTGTAGTTCAAAACTATTAGATAAATAAAGAAATGCTATTTAAAAAAAGCAGTGAAACGTTTTCTTCCGAGTTTTAAAGCGTAAACAAACGAATAAAAAGTGTTACGTTCAATAAAATCCAGCAAACAACATTTATTATTCAATAACTGCAGATCAAAAGAAAAAAAAAATTATTTTATTACAACATATTTTGGTTACATAGCGTAAAGAATTCAATCCTTTTTCAACGAAACTCGATTGTAGTAAACCTGACATTTAATTTGTTTTGTTTCTAGTAGCACGTTTTAACCGTCGCTAAAAATGTTTAAATATATTAAGAAAGAAATTTTTGCTACTTTTTGAATTAAACCGTAGTT
>NW_014573300.1:0-954 GCF_001313835.1 Polistes canadensis
ATAAAATACAGCAAATATCATTTATATTTCAACAACTGTAGTTAAAAAAAGGAAAAAATCATTTTATTACAACATTTTTTGGTTACTTAACGTAAGGAATTTAATTCTTTTTCAACGAAACTCGATTGTAGTAAACCGGATATTTATTTTGTTTTGTTTCAAGTAGCACATTCTTACCGTCGCCAAAAATGTTTAAATATAGTTAGAAAGAAATTTTCGCTAGTTTCTAAATTAAAACATAGTTAAAAACGATTAGATATCTAAAAAAATGCAATATAACAAAAGCTTTAATTATTTTCTTTCAAGTTTTAAAGCGCATACTATTAAGTAAAGAGTGTTATGTCCCATTATTTCTAGCTGACATCATTTATTTTTCACCAACTGCAGTCAAATAAAAAGGAAAATAATTTTATAACAACATCTTTTCCTTACTTTACGTGAAGAACTCAATTCTTTTTCATCGAAACTCGATTGTAGTAAACCTGACATTTATTTTGGTTTGTTTCTAGTAGCACATTTTTACAATCGCTAAAAATGTTGAAATATATTTGGAAAGAAATTTTTGCTACTTTCTGAAATGAACTGTAATTCAAAACTAGCAGATACATAAAGAAATGCCATATAAAAAAATCTGTTAAACGTTTTCTTTCAAGATTTACAGCCCATACTATCAAGTAGAAAGTTTTATGTCAAAAAAAATCCAGCAAGTAACATTTATATTTTAACAACTGCAATCGAAAAAAAGGAAAAAAATCATTTGATTACAACATTTTTTGGTTAACTTACATAAAGAATTCAATTCTTTTCTAACGAAACTCGATTGTAGTAAAGCTGACAATAATTCTGTCTTGTTTCTAATAGCAAATTTTTACCATCGCAAAAAAGATTTAATACATTTAAAAAGAAATTTTTGCTACTTTCTGAATTAAACTGTAGCTAAAAACTATTAGATAC
>NW_014573301.1:0-967 GCF_001313835.1 Polistes canadensis
TGAAAATATTTAAATATATTTAGCAAGAAATTTTTGCTACTTTCTGAATTAAACCGTAGTACACAACTTTTAGATACACAAAGAAATGCTATATAAAAAAAGCTGTAAAGATTTTCTTTCCAGTTTTAAAGCGTATACTAACAAATAAAAAGTGTTACGTTCATTAAAATCCAGCAAATAATATTTATTATTCAACAGCTGCAGTTCAAAAAAAGAAAGAAAAATTATATTATTACAACATTTTTTGGTTACTTAACGTGAAGAATTCAATTTTTTTTCAACGAAACTCAATTGTAGTAAATCTGACATTTAATCTGTTTTGTTTCTAGTAGCAATTTTTAACCGTCGCTAAAAATGTTAGAAATATATTTAAAAAGAAATTTTAGATACTTTTAATTTAAACCGTAGGTTAAAACTATCAGATACATAAAGAAATTCTATAAAATAAAAGCGGTAAAACGATTTCTTTTAAATTTTAAAGCGTATACTAACAATTAAAAAGTTTTACGTTTAATAAAATCCAGCAAATAACATTTATAATTTACCAATTGCAGTTCAAAAAAAGAAAAAAAATCATTTTATTAAAACATATTTTAGTTACTTAACGTAAAGAATTCAATTATTTTTCAACGAAACTCGATTGTAGTAAACCTGACATTTTATCTTTTTTGTTTCTAGTAGCACATTTTTACCGTCGTGGAAAATGTTTAAATATATTTAGAAAAAAATTTTTGCTACTTTTTGAATAAAACCGTAGTTCACAACTTTTAGATACACAAAGAAATGCTATATAAAAAAAGCTGTAAAACGTTTTTTTTCTAGTTTTAAAGCGTATACTAACAAATAGAAAGTGCTACGTTCAATAAATTCCAGCAAATAACATTTATTATTCAACAAATGCAGTTCGAAAAAAGGAAAAAAATCACTCAATTACAACATAATTTGGTTACTTAAAGTAAAGAATTCA
>NW_014573302.1:0-954 GCF_001313835.1 Polistes canadensis
GTTTTACAGCTTTTGTTTTATAGCATTTCTTTATGTATTTAACAGTTTTGAACTACGGTTTAATTCAGGAAGGAGCAAAAATTTTTTTTGATATATATTAGATCTTTTTTGTAAAGGTAAAAATGTGGTAATAGAAACAAGACACAATCGATGTCAGGTTTACTACAATCGAGTTTCGTTGAAATAAATTGAATCTTTCTCGTTAAGTAACAAAAAAATGTCGTAATAAAATGAATTTTTTTCTTTTTATAGACTGCATTTGTTGAGATATAAATTTTTTTTTCTGAATTTTATTGAACGTATCACTATTTATTTGTTAGTTTACGCTTTAAAAATTGAAAGAAAACGTTTTACAGCTTTCGTTGTAAAGCATTTCCTTATGTAACTGATAGTTTTGAACTACGGTTTAAGTCAAAAAGTAGCAAATATATCTTTCTGAATGTATTTAAACATTTTTAGCGACGGTTAAAATGTGCTTCTAGAAACAAAACAGATTAAATGTCAGGTTTACTACAATAGATTTACGTTGAAAAAGAAATGAATTCATCACGTAAAGTAACTTAAAAATGTTGTAATAGGAAGATTTTATCCCTTTTTTTAGACTGCAGTTTTTAAAATATAAATGTTATTTGCTGAATTTTATTGAACGTAACACTTTTTAAATGTTAGTATACGCTTTAAAACTAGAAATAAAACGTTTTACAGCTTTTTTTAAATAGCATGACTTTAGATATCTGCTACTTTTGAACTACGGTTTAATTCAGGAAGTCGCAAAAATTTCTTTTTAAATATGTTAAATTATTTTTGTAAAGGTAAAAATGTGCTATGAGGAACTAAACAGATTAAATGTCAGGTTTATTTCAATCGATTTTCGTTGAAAAAGAATGGAGTTCTTTACGTAAAGTAACCACAAAATGTTGTAATGAAATGATTTTTTTCCCTTTTTTGGACTGC
>NW_014573303.1:0-958 GCF_001313835.1 Polistes canadensis
CATAAAAACATAAAAAATGTGTTACGTTCAATAAAATCCAGCAAATACCGTTTATATCTCAACAACTGTAGTCAAAAAAAGAAGAAAAATCATTTTATTACAACACTTTCTTGTTACTTTACGTGAAGAATTTTATTCTTTTTCTACAAAATTCGCTTGTAGTAAACCTGACATTTATTTTGTTTTGTTTCTAGTTGCAAATTTTTATCTTCGCAAAAAAGATTTAATATATTTTAATAAAAAATTTTTGCTTCTTTCTAAATTAAACCGTAGATCAAAACTATTAGATACCTAAAAAACGCTATATAACAAAAGCTGTAAAACGTTTTTTTTCAAGTTTTAAAGCGTATACTAACAATTAAAAAGGGTTACTTTTAATAAGATCCAGCAAATAACATTTATATTTCAACAACTCCAGTTCAAAAAAAGGAAAAAATTATTTTATTACAACATTTTTTGGTTACCTAACGTGAAGAATTCCATTTTGATTCAACGAAACTCGATTGTAGTAAACCTGACATCCAATCTGTCTTGTTTCTAATAACAAATTTTTACTTTCTCAAAAAAGATTTCTTATATTTAACAAGAAATTTTCGCTACTTTTTTAATTAGACCGTAGTTCAAAACTAGAATATACATAATGAAATGCTATATAACAATACCTGTAAAACGTTTTCTTTCAAGTTTTAAAGTGTATACTAACAAATAAAAAGTGTTACGTTTAATAAAATCCAGAAAATATCATTTATATTTCAACAACTGCAGTCCAAAAAAACGGAAAAAATTATTCTATTACAACATCTTTTGGTTATTCAACGTAAAGGATTAAATTATTTTTTAAAGAAACTCGATTCTTGTAAACCTGACATCCAAATTGTCTTGTTCCTAATAGCACATTTTTACCTATACAAAAAATATTTCATATATTTTAATAACAAATTTTTGCTACTTTCTGAAT
>NW_014573304.1:0-1015 GCF_001313835.1 Polistes canadensis
AACAAAAGCTGTAAAACATTTTCTTTCAAGTTTTAAAGCGTATACTAACAAGTAAAAAGGGTTTATGTCTAATAAAATCCCACAAATAACATTTATAATTCAACAACTGCAGCTCAAAAAAAAGGAAAAAAATCATTTTATTACAACATGTTTTAGTTACTTAACTTGAAGAACTCGATCCCTTTCGACGAAAATTAATTGTAATAAACCTAACATCAATTCCGTTTTGTTTCTAATAGCACATATTAACCGTCGCTAAAAATGTTTAAATATATTTAGATAGAAATTTTTGCTACTTTCTTAATAAAACCGTAGTTCAAAACTATCTGATGCATAAAGAATTGCTATAAATCTAAAGCTGTAAAACATTTCCTTTTAAGTTTTCAAGCGTATACTAACAAATAAAAAGTGTTACGTTCAATAAAATCCTGCAAATAAAATCTATAATTCAACAACTGCAGTTCAAAAAAAGGAAAAAAATCATTTTAATACAACATTTTTTGGTTAATTAACCTGAAGAATTCAATTCTTTTTCAACGAAACTCGATTGTAGTAAACCTGACATACATTCTAACTTGTTTCTAATAGCACATTTTAACCTTCAAAAAAAAGATTTTATATATCTAAAAAGAAACTCTTGCTACTTTTTGAATTAAACCTTAGTTCAAAACTATCAGATACATAAAGAAATAGTATTTATTAAATGCTGTAAAAAGTTTACTTTTTAGTTTTTAAGCGTATATTAACAAATAAAAAGTTCTACGTTCAATAAAATCCAGCAAATAACATTTATATTTCAACAACTGCAGTCCAAAAAAAGGAAAAAAATACATCTATTACAGCATATTAGATTTACAAATAAGTTTCCGCCGTTTTTTTTATTAAATATTAGGTATTTATTCCAGAATAATGGTAATTGTAAGGTTATTTAAAATACTGTCCATCACTTGCATTGTCTTTTTCCTATCTCTCAGGCAACATTTGGGTCCCACGTCGGAAGAACTCCTTGTCTTTT
>NW_014573305.1:0-978 GCF_001313835.1 Polistes canadensis
AACAACATTTATAAATCAACAAATTCAGTTCAAAAAAAGGAAAAGCTTCATTTTATTACAACATTTTTTGGTTACTTAACGTGAAGAACTCAATTCTTTTTCAACGAAACTCGATTGTAGTATACCTGACGTCCATTCTGTCTTGTTTCTAATAGCACAATTTAACCGTCGCTAAAAATATATAAATATATGTAAAGAAAAATTTTTGCTACTTTTTGAATTAAACCGTAGTTTAAAACTACCAGATACATAAAGAAATGCTGTATAACAAAAGCTGTAAAGCGTTTTCTTTTAAGTTTTAAAGCGTTTACTAACAAATAAATAGTGTTACGTTCATTAAATTCCAGCAAATAACATTTAAAATTCAAAAACTGCAGTTCAAAAAGAGAAAAAAAATCATTTGATTACAACATTTTCTGGTTACGTAACGCGAGGAATTCTATTCTTTTCCACGAAAATCGATTGTAATAAATTTGACATACATTCTGTTTTGTTTCTAGTAGCACATTTTAACCCTTGCTAAAAATATATAAATACATTCAAAAAGAAATTTTTGCTACTTTTTGAAATGAACCGTGGTTCAAAACTATCAGATACATAAAAATATACTATATAACAAAAGCTGTAAAATGTTTTATTTAACTTTAAAATCGTATACTAACAAATAAAAAGTGTTACGCTTAATAATATTCAGCAAATAACATTTATAATTCAAATACTACAGTTCAAAAAAAGGAAAAAAATCATTTTGTTAAAACATATTTGGTTACTTAACGTGAAGAACTCAATTCTTTTTTAACGAAAATCGATTGTAATAAACCTGACATCTATTCTGTTTTGTTTATAGTAGCAAATTTTAACCGTCGCTAAAAATATATAATTACATTTAAAAAGAAATTTTTGCTACTTTTTGAATTAAACCGTAGTTCGAAACTATCAGATACATGTAGATATGCTATATAACAAAAGCTGTAAAAC
>NW_014573306.1:0-964 GCF_001313835.1 Polistes canadensis
AGAATTAAACCGTAGTTCAAAACTATTAGATACACAAAGAAATGCTAAAAAAAAAAGCTGTAAAACGTTTTCTTTTAGGTTTTACAGCGCATACTAACAAATAAAAAGTATTACGTTCAATGAAATCCAGCATATAAAATTTATATTTCAACAACTGCTGTCCAAAAAAAGGAAAAAAATCATTTTATTACAACATGTTTTTGTTACTTAACGTGAAGAATTCAATTCTTTTTAAACAAAACTCGATGGTAGTAAACCTGACATTTATTCTTTTTTGATTCTAGTAGCACATTTTAACCGTCGCTAGAGATGTTTAAATAAATTTAAAAAAAAATTTTCGCTACTTTCTGAATTAAACCGTAGTTTAAAACTATCAGATACCTAAAAAAATGCTATATAAGAAAAGGTATAAAACAAATTTTTTTTGAGTTTTAAAGCGTATACTAAAAAATAAGAAGTGTTACCTTCAATAAAATCCGTCAAATTAACATTTATATTTTAAAAACTGCTGTCTAAAAAGAAGAAAAAAACCATTCTTTTACAACATTTTTAAGTTACTTTACGTGAAGATTTCAATTCTCTTTCAACGATGATCGATTACAATAAACCTGACATCCATTCTGTCTTGTTTCTAATAGCACATATTTACCTCTACAAAAAAGATTTAATATATTAGAAAAAAAATTTTTGCTACTTTGTGATTTAAACCGTATTTTTAAATTATTAGATACATAAAGCAATGCTATATAACAAAAGCTGTAAAACGTTCTATTTCAAATTTTAAAGCGTAAACTAACAAATAAAAAGTGCTTCGTTCAGAAAAATCCAGCAAATAACATTTATGTTTCAACAACTGCAGTCCAAAAAAAGGAAAAAAATCATTTTATTTCAACATTTTTTGGTTACTTTACGTAAAGAACTCAATTCTTTTTCAACGATAATCGATTGTAATAAACCTGACATC
>NW_014573307.1:0-989 GCF_001313835.1 Polistes canadensis
AAGTAACCAAAAAATGTTGTAATAAAATGATTTTTTTCCTTTTTTCAGACTGCAGTTGTTGAAATATAATTTTTATTTGCTTGATTTTATTGAACGTAACACTTTTTACTTGTAAGTATACGCTTTAAAACTTAAAGGAAAGCGTTTTACAGCATTTGTTATATTGCATTTCTTTAGGTATGTGAAAGTTTGAAACTACGGTTTAATTCAAAAAGTAGCGAAAATTTCTTTTTAAATATATTAAATCTTTTTGGTGAAGGTAAAAATGAGCTATTAGAAACAAGACAGAATGAACGACAGGTTTACTACAATCGATTTTCGTTGAAAATGTATTTAGTTCTTCATGTAAAGTAACCAAAAAATGTTTTGATAAAATAATTTTTTTCCTTTTTTTGAATTTATTTGTTGAATTTTAAATGTTATTTGCTGGATTTTATGGAACGTAACACTTTTTATTTGTAAGTTTACGCTTTCAAACTAAAAAGAAAACGTTTTACAACTTTTGTTATATAGCATTTCTTTATGTATCTGATACTTTTAAACTACGGTTTAATTCAAAAAGTAGCAATAATTCTTTTTTATATATATTTAAATATTTTCAGCGACGGTTAGAATGTGCTACTAGAAACTAAACAGATTAAAATCAGGTTTACTACAATCGGGTTTCGTTAAATGAGGATTTAGTTCTTCACTTACAGTAACCAAAATATGTTGTAATAAAATGATTTTTTTCCTTTTTTTTGGCTGAAATTGTTAAAATATAAATTTTATTTTCTTGATTTTATTGAAAGTAACACTTTTTATATCTTAGTATACGTTTTAACACTTAAAAGAAAACGTTTTACAGCTTTTTTTATATAACATTTCATTATGTCTCTAATAGTTTTGAACTACGGTTTAATTTAGAAAGTAGCAAAAATTTCTATGTAAATATATTAATTCTTTTTTGTGAAGTTAAAAATGTGCTAGTAGAAACAAGACAGAATAGA
>NW_014573308.1:0-954 GCF_001313835.1 Polistes canadensis
AACAATTGCAATCCAAAAATAGGAAAAAAATCATTTTACTAAAAAATTTTATGGTTACTTTACGTGAAGAACTTAATCCTTTTTCATCGAAAATCGATTGTAATAAGTCTGACATCCGTTCTTTCTTGTCTCTAATAGCACATTTTTACCTTCACAAAAAAGATTCAATATATTTAAAGAGAAATTTTGGCTACTTTCTGAAATAAACTATAGTTCAAAACTAGAAGATACATAAAGAAATGCTATAAAACAAAAGCTGTAAAACGTTTTTTTTCCAGTTTTAAAGCGTATACTAAAAAATAAAAGTGTTACGTTCAATAAAATCCAGCAAATGACAATTATATTTCAACAACTGCAGTCCAAAAAAAGGGAAAAAAATTATTTTATTACAACATTTTTTGGTTACTTTACGAGAAGAATTCAATTCCATTTCAACGAAACTCGATTGTAGTAAACCTTACATCCATTCTCTCTTGTTTCTAATAGCACATATTTACCTTCACAAAAAATATTCAATATATTTAAAAAGAAATTTTTGCTACTTTCTAAATTAAACTGTAGTTTAAAACTAGCAGATACATAAAGAAATGCTATATATCAAAAGCTGTAAAACGTTTTCTTTCAAGTTTTTAAGCGCAAACTAACAAATAAAAAGTTTTAGGTTATATAAAATCAAGCAAATAACATTTATATTTCAACAACTGCAGTCTAAAGAAAAGAAAAAAATCATTTTATTACAACATTTTTTGGTTACTTTACGTGACAAACTCAATCCTTTTTGTACGAAACATTATTGTAGTAAACCTGAAATCCATTCTGTCTGGTTTCAAATAGCACATTTTTACCTTACCAAAAAAGTTTTCATATATTTAAAAAAAAATTTTGGCTACTTTCTAAATTAAAACGTAGTTCAAAACTAGCAGATACATAAACAAATGCTATATAAAAAAAGCT
>NW_014573309.1:0-979 GCF_001313835.1 Polistes canadensis
AACAGAATGGATGTCAGGTTAACTACAATCGAGTTTCGCTAAAAAAGAATTGAATTCTTCACGTTAAATAACAAAAAAAAGTTGTAATAAAATGATTTTTTTTCGTTTTTTTAACTGCATTTGTTGAATAATAAATGTTATTTGCTGAATTTTATTAAACGTAGCACTTTTTATTATTTAGTATACGCTTAAAAACAAGAAATAAAACGTTTTACAGCTTTTGTTATATAGCAAATCTTTATGTATCTAATAGGTTTTAACTACGGTTTTATTCAGAAAGTAGCAGAAATTTCATTTTAAATATATATTAAACATTTTTAACGACGGAAAAAATGTGCTACTTGAAAAAAAACAGATTAAATATCAGGTTTACTACAATCGAGTTTCGTTGAAAAAGAATTGAATTCTTCACGTTAAGTAACCTAGAAATTTTGTAATAAAATGATATTTTTTCTTTTTTTGAACTGCAGTTGTTGAATTATAAATGTTATTTGCTGGATTTTATTGAACGTAACACTTTTTATTTGTTAGTTTCTGATTGAAAACTTGTAAGCAAATGTTTTACAGCATTTGTTTTATAGGATTTCTTTATGTGTCTGATAGTTTTGAACTACGGTTTAGTTCAGAAAGTAGCATAAATTTTATTTTTAATATATTTAAACATTTTTAGCAAAGGTTAGAATGTGCTACTAGAAACAAAACAGATTAACTGTCAGGTTTACTACAATCGAGTTTCTCTGAAAATAATTGAATTCTTCACGTTAATTAACTAAAAAATGTTGAAATAAAATGATTTTTTTACTTTTTTTGAACTGCAGTTGTTTAATAATAAATGTTTTTTGCTGGGTTTATTGAACGTAACACTTTTTATTTGTTAGTATACGCTTTGAAATTTGAATGAAAACGTTTTACAGCTTTTTTTATATAGCATTTCTTTATGTATGTGATAGTTTTAACCAACGGTTTAATTCAAAAAGTA
>NW_014573310.1:0-1013 GCF_001313835.1 Polistes canadensis
TGAACGTAACACTTTTTATTTGTTAGTATACGCTTTAAAACTTAAAAGAAAAAGTTTTACATCTTTTGTTATATAGCATTTCTTTAAGTATCTAATAGTTTTGAACTACGGTTTAATTCAGAAAGTAGTAAAAATTTCTCTATTAAATTTATTTAAACATTTTTAGCGACGGTTAAAATGTGCTACGAGAAACAAAACAGAAAGGATGTCAGGTTTATTACAATCGATTTTCGTTGAAAAAAATTTGAGCTCTTCACGTTAAGTAACCAAAAAATGTTGTAACAAAATGATTTTTTTCCTTTTTTTGAACTGCAGTTGATCAATTATAAATGCTATTTGTTGGATTTTTTTGAACGTAACACTTTTTATTTGTTAGTATACGTTTTAAAACTTAAAGGAAAATGTTTTACAGCTTTTGGTATATAGCAATTCTTTATTTATCTGATAGATTTGAACTACGATTTAATTCAAAAAGTTGCAAAAATTTCTTTTTAAATATATTAAATCTATTTTATAAAGTTAAAAATGTGCTATTAGAAACAAGACAGAATGGACGTCATGCTTGCTACAATCGAGTTTCGTTGAAAAAGAATTGAGTTCTTACGTACAGTAACCAAAAAATATTGTAATAAAATGATTTTTTTCTTTTTTTTGAACTGCAGTTGTTTAATTATAAATGGTATTTTCTAGATTTTATTGAACGTAACACTATTTATTTATTAGTATACGCTTTAAAACTTAAAAGAAAACGTTTTACAGCTTTTTTTATATAGCATTTCTTTATGTATTTGCTAGTTTTGAGCTACGGATGATTTCAGAAAGTCGCAAAAATTTCTTTCTAAATATATTTAAACATTTTAAGCGACGGATATAATGTGCTACTAGAAACAAAAAAGAAGGGATGTCAGGTTTTTTACAATCAATTTTCGTTGAAAATGAATTGAGTTCTTCACGTTAAGTAACCAAAAAATGTTGTAATAAAATGATTTTTTTCTATTTTTTGGACTGAATTT
>NW_014573311.1:0-952 GCF_001313835.1 Polistes canadensis
AAAAAATGTTGTAATAAAATGTTTTTTTTCCTTTTTATGAACTGCAGTTGTGGAAATATAAATGTTATTTGCTTGATTTTATTGCACGTAACCCTTTATTTTTGTTATTATACGCTTTAAAACTTGAAAGGAAACGTCTTACAGCTTTTGTTATATAATATTTCTTTATGTATCTAATAGTTTTGAACTGCAGTTTAATTCAGAAAGTAGCAAAAATTTCTTTTTAAATAAATCTAAACATTTTAAGTAAATGTAAAAATGTGCTATTAAAAGAAGACAGAATGGACGTCAGGTTTACTACAATCGAGTTCCCTTAAAAAAAATTGAATTCTTTACTTTAAGTAACCAAAAAATGTTGTTATAAAATGATTTTTTTCCTTTTTTTATACTTAACTTGTTGAAATATTAATGTTATTTGCATGATTTTATTGAACGTAACACTTTTTATTTGTTAGTATATTCTTTTAAACTTACAAGAAAACGTTTTACAAATTTTGTTATATAGCATTTCTTTAAGTATCTATTAGTTTGAACTACGGTTTAATTCAGAAAGTAGCAAAAATTTCTTTTCAATTATATTAAATCTTTTCTGTGAAGGTAAAAATGTTCAATTAGATACAAGAACGAATGGATGTCAGGTTTAATAAACAGAGTTTCGCTGAAAAAGAATTAGACTCTTCACGTAAAGTAACTTAAAAATGTTGTAATAGTATGATTTTTTCCGTTTTTTAGACTGCAGTTGTAGAAATCTAAATTTCAATTGCTGGATTTTATTAAACGTAACACTTTTTATTTGTTAGTATACGCTTTAAAACTTAAAAGAAAACGTTTTCAAATTTTGTTATATAGCATTTCTTCATGTATATGCTAGTTTTGAACTACAGTTAATTTCAGACAGTCGAAAAAATTTCTTTTTAAATATATTTAAACATTTTTAGCGACGGTTAAAATG
>NW_014573312.1:0-954 GCF_001313835.1 Polistes canadensis
CTAACAAATAAAAAGTGTTACGTTCAATAAAATCCAGTAAATAAAAATTATTATTCAACAACTGCAGTTTATAAAAAGGACAGAAATCATTTTATTACAACATTTTTTGATTATTTTACGTGAAGAATTTAATTCTTTTTCAACGAAACTCGATGGTAGTAAACCTGACATTTAATCTGTTTTGTTTCTAGTTGCAATTTTTAACCGTCGCTAAAAATGATTAAATATATTTTTAAAGAAATTTTTGCTACATTTTGAATAAAACCGTAGTTTAAAACTATCAGATACATAAAGAAATGCTATATAACAAAAGCTGTAAAACGGTTTTATTCAAGTATTAAAGCGTATACTAATAAGTAAAAAGTGTTATGTCGAATTAAATCAAGCAAATAACATTTATATTTCAACAACTGCAGTTCGAAATAAAGGAAAAAAATTATTTTATTACAACATTTTATGGATACTATACGTGAAGAACTCAATTCTTTTTCAACGGAAATCGAATTTAATAAACCTGACATCCATTATGTTTTGTTTCTAGTAGCAATTTTTAACCGTCGCTAAAATTGTTTAAATATATTTAGAAAGAAATTTTTGCTACTTTCTGAAGTAAACCGTAGTTTAAAACTATCAGATACATAAAAAAATGCTATATAAAAAAATCTGTAAAACGGTTTCTTTCAAGTTTTAATGCGTATAATAACAAATAAAAAGTGTTACGTTTAATAAAATCCAGCAAATAACATTTATTAGTCAAAAACTGCAGTTTAAAAAAAGGAAAAAAATCATTTTATTACAATATTTTTGGGTTACTTAACGTAAAGAATTCAATTCTTTTTAAACGAAAATCGATTTTAGTAATCCTGACATTTAATCTGCTCTGATTCTAGTAGCTCATTTAAATTGTCGCTAAAAATGTTTAAATATATTTAGAAAGAAATTTTTGCGACTTTC
>NW_014573313.1:0-991 GCF_001313835.1 Polistes canadensis
AAAGAAAACGTTGGACAGCTTTTTTTATATAACATTTCTTTATGTATCTAATAGTTTTAAACTACGGTTTAATTCAGGAAGTAGCAAAAATTTCTTTCTAAATATATTTAAACATTTTTAGCGACGGTTAACATTTGCTACTAGAAACAAAACAGATTAAACGTTAGGATTACTACAATCGGGTTTCGTTGAAAAAGAATTGAATTCTTCCCGTTAAGTAACAAAAAAATGTTGTAATAAAATGATTTTTTTCCTTTTTATGAACTGCAGTTTTTAATTATAAATGTTATTTGCTGGATTTTATTAAACGTAACACTTTTTATTTGTAAATATACACTATAAAACTTGAAAGAAAACGTTGGACAGCTTTTTTTATATAGCATTTCTTTATGTATCTGATAGTTTTCAACTAACAATTAATTTATAAAGCAGCAAAAATTTTTTGAAATATATTGAAAAATTTATAGGGACAGTAAAATGTGCTATTAAAAGCAAGACAGAATGGACGTCAGGTTTACTACAATCGAGCTTGGTTGAAAAAGAATTGAGTTCTTCACGTTAAGTAACCAAAAACTGTTGTAATAAAATGATTTTTTCTCTTTTTTTGAACTGCAGTTGTTGAATTATAAATGTTATTTGCTGGATTTTATTGAACGTAACACTTTTTTATGTGTTAGTATATGCTTTAAAACGGTAAAAAAAATGTCTTATAGCTTTTGTTATATAGCATTACTTTATGTATCTAATAGTTTTTAACTACGGTTTAATTTAGAAAGTAGCAAAAATTTTTTTTTAAGTATATTTATATATCTTTAGCGACGGTTAAAATGTGCTACTAGAAACAAAATAGAATAGATGTCAGGTTTATTAAAATCGATTTTCGTTGAAAAAAAATTGAGTTCTTCAAGTAAGGTAACCAAAAAATATTGTAATAAAATGATTTTTATCTTTTTTTCACACTGCAGTTGTTGAAATATAAATTTTATTTGCT
>NW_014573314.1:0-973 GCF_001313835.1 Polistes canadensis
AGTAACCAAAAAATGTTGTAATAAAATGATTGTTTTCCTTTTTTTAGACTGTTGTTGTTGAAATATAATAGTTATTCTCTGGATTTTATTAAACGTAAAACTTTGTATTTGTTAGTATGGGCTTTAAAACTTGAAAAAAAACGTATTACAGCTTATGTTATATAGCATTTCTTTATGTATCTGATAGTTTTAAACTACGTTTTAATTCAAAAAATAGCAAAAATTTCTTTTTGAATATATTTAAACATTTTTACCAAAGGTAAAAATGTGCTACTTTAAACAAAACAGAATGAATGTCAGATTTATCACAATTAATTTTCGTTGAAAAAGAATTAAATTCTTCACGTTAAGTAAAAAAAAAATTTTGTAATAAAATGATTTTTTTTCTTTTTTTAAACTGCAATTGAAGAATTTTAAATGTTATTTGCTGGATTTTATTGAACGAAACACTTTTTATTTGTTAGTATACGCTTTAAAACTTAAAAGATAATGCTTTATAGCTTTTGTTTTATAGCAATTCTTTATGTATCTGATTTTTTTGAACTACGGTTTAATTCAGAAAATAGCAAAAATTTCTCTCTAAGAATATTTAGACATTTTTAGCGACGGTTAAAATGTCCTACTAGAAACAAAACAGAATGGATTTCAGGTTTACTACAATCGAGTTTCGTTGAATAAGAATTGAGTTTTTCACATAAAGTAGCCAAAAAATGTTGTAATAAAATGATTTTTTTCCTTTTTTTGAACTGCACTTGTAGAATTATAAATGGTATTTGCAGGATTTTATTGAACGAAACACTTTTTACTTTTACGTATACGCTTGAAAACTTGAAAAAAAATGTTTTACAGCTTTTGTTTTATACCATTACTTTATGTATCTGATAGTTTTGAACTATGGGTTAATTCAGAAAGTTGCAAAACTTCTTTCTTAAAATATTTAAACATTTTTAGCGACGGTTAAAATGTGCTACTA
>NW_014573315.1:0-964 GCF_001313835.1 Polistes canadensis
AATTCTTTTTC
The DNA here is from genome assembly GCF_001313835.1 of Polistes canadensis. Classification (NCBI taxonomy): domain Eukaryota; kingdom Metazoa; phylum Arthropoda; class Insecta; order Hymenoptera; family Vespidae; genus Polistes; species Polistes canadensis. The sequence goes on from NW_014573315.1 coordinate 12, forward strand.
AACGAAATCGATTGTAATAAACCTGACATACATTCTTTTTTGTTTCTAGTAGCACATTTTATTCATCGCTAAAAATAAATAAATATATTTAAAAAGAAATTGTTTTTTCTTTCTGAATAAAACCGCTGTTTCAAACTATCAGATACATTAAGAAATGCTATATAACAAAAGCTGTAAAACGTTTTCTTTTAAGCTTAAAAGCGTATACTAACAAATAAAAAGTGTTACGGTACATAAAATCAAGACAATAACATTTATAATTCCACAACTGCAGTTCAGAAAAAGGAAAAAAAACATTTTATTACAACATTTTTTGTTACTCAACGTGAAGAATTTAATTCTTTTTCAACGAAATTCGAATTACGTAAACCTGACGTCTATTCTGTCTTGTTTCTAATAGCACATTTATACCATCACAAAAAAGATTTAATACTTTTAAAAAGAAATTTGTGCTACTTTCTGAGTTAAACCGTAGTTCAAAACTATTAGATACATAAAGAAATGCTATATAAAAAAAGGTGTACAAAGTTTTTTTATCAAGTTTCAAAGCAAATACTATCAAGTAAAAAGTGTTACGTTCAATAAAATCCAGCAAATAACATTTATAATTGTACTACTGCAATTTAAAACAAGGAAAAAAATCATTTTATTACAACATTTTTTGGTTACCCAACGAGAAGAATTTAATTCTTTTTTAACAAAGCACGATTGTAGTAAACCTGACGTCCATTCTGTCTTTTTTCTAGAACCACATTTTTACCTACACAAAAACAATTTAATATATTTAAAAAGAAGTTTTTGCTACATTATGAATTAAACTGTAGTTAAAAACTATCAGATACATAAAGATATACTATATACCAAAAGCTGTAAAACGTTTTCTTCTAAGTTTTAAATCGTATACTAATAAAAAAAAAGTGGTACGTTCAATAATATCCAGCAAATAACATTTA
>NW_014573316.1:0-1000 GCF_001313835.1 Polistes canadensis
TTCTTTTTCAACGAAACTCGATTGTAGTAAACCTGACATTTAATCTGTTTTGTATCTAGTAGCACATTTTAACCGTCGCTAAAAATGTGTAAATGTATTTAAAAAGAAATTTTTGTTACTTTTTGAAATAAACCGTCGTTCAAAAGTATCAGATACATAAAGAAATGCAATATAACAAAAGCTGTAAAACGTTTTCTTTTAAGTTTTAAAAATATACTAACAAATAAAAAGTTTTTTGGTTAATAAAATCCAGCAAACACCATTTATAATTCAACATCTGCAGTTCAAAAAAAGGAAAAAATAATTTTTTTACAACATTTATTTGTTGCTTAACGTAAAGAATTTAATTCTTTTTTAACAAAAATTGATTGTAATAAACCTGACATTCATCCTGTTTTGTTTCTTGCAGCACATTTTAACTGTCGCTAAAAATGTTAAAATATATGTAAATAGAAATTTTTGTTACTTTTTGAATTAAACCGTAGTTTAAAACTATCACATACATAAGGAAATGCTATAAAACAAAAGCATTAAATCATTTTCTTTCGAGTTTTCAAGCGTATACAAATAAGTAAAAAGTGTTTCATACAATAAAATCCAGCAAAGAACATTTTTTAATCAACAACTGCTTTTCAAAAAAAAGAAAAAAATAATTTTATTACAACATTTTTTGGTAACTTAACGTAAGGAATTCAGTTCTTTTTCAACGAAACTCGAATGTAGTAAACCTGACATTTAATTTGTTTATTTTGTAGTAGCACATTTTAACTGTCGCTGAAAAGGTTAAAATATATTTAAAAAGAAATTTTTGCTACTTTTTGAATTTGACTTTAGTTCAAAACTATCAGATTGATAAAGAAATGGTATAAAACAAAAGCTGGTAATTATTTTTTTTTAAGTTTTCAAGCGTATACTAACAATTAAAAAGTGCTTTGTTCAATAAAATCCAGCAAATAACAATTATAATTCAACAACTGCAGTTCAAAAAAAGGAAAAAAAT
>NW_014573317.1:0-954 GCF_001313835.1 Polistes canadensis
AAAAAAAGGAAGAAAATTATTTTATTACAACATTTTTTGGTTACTTTACGTGAAGAAATTAATTCTTTTTCAACGAAACTCGTTTGAAGAAAACCTAACGTTCATTCTGTCTTGTTTTTAATAGCAAATATTCACTTTCTCTAAAAAAATTAATATATTTAAAAAGAAATTTTTGCTACTATCTGAATAAATCGCAGTTCGAAACTATCAGATACATAAAGAAATGCTATATAACAAAAGCTGTAAATAGATTTTCTTTAAGTTTTAAAGCGTATTCTAACAAATAAAAAGTGTTACGTTCAATAAAATCCAGCAAATATAATTATTTATTCCTACAACTGCAATCTAAAAAAAGGGAAAAATCAATCTATTACAACATCATTGGTTACTTTACGTGAAGAACTCAATTCTTTTTCAACCCAAATCTATTGTAATAAACCTGACATCCATTCTTTTTGGTTTCTAGTAGCACATTTTAACCGTCGCTAAAAATAGTTAAATATATTTAAAAAGAAATTTTTGCTACTTTCTGAAACTAACCATAGATAAATGCTATCAGATACATAAAGAAATGCTATATAACAAAAGCTGCAAAACGTTTTTCTTTAGGTTTAAAAGCGTATACTAACAAATAAAAAGTGTTACGTTCAATAAAATCGAGCAAATAACATTTATATTTCAACAACTGCAGTCCAAAAAAAGTTAAAAAATTATTCTATTACAACATTTTTTGGTTACTTTACGTGATGAAATCAATTATTTTTTAACGAAAATCGATTGTAATAAACCTGACATCTATTCTGTTTTTTTTCTATTAGCACAATTTTACCTTCACAAAAAAGATTTTATATATCTAGAAAGAAATTTTTGCTACTTTCTGAATTAAACCGTAGTTCAAAACTATTAGATACATAATAAAATGCTATATAACAAAAGCTGTACAACGTTTTCTTT
>NW_014573318.1:0-967 GCF_001313835.1 Polistes canadensis
CATTTATTTATGTATCTAATAGTTTTGAACTACGGTTTAGTTGAAAAATTAGCAAAAATTACTTTTTAAATATATTAAATCTTTTTTGTGTAGGTAAAAATGTGCTATTAGACACAAGACAGAATGGACGTTAGGTTTACGACAATCGATTTTCGTTCAAAAAAATTGAGTTCTTTACATTAAGTAACAAAAAAATGTTGTAATAAAATGATTTCTTTCCTTTTTCGAACTACAGATGTTGAAGTATAAATGTTATTTGTTGGTATTTATTGAACGTAACACATTTTATTTGTTAGTATACGCTTTAAAACTTAAAAGAAAACGTTTTAAAGATTTTGTTTTATAGCATATCTTTATGTATCTGATAGTTTTAAACTACGGTTTATTTCAAAAAATAGCAAAAATTTTTTTTTGATGCATTCATATATTTTTAGTGACGGTTAAAATGTACTACTAGAAACAAAACAGAATGAATGTCAGGTTTATTCCAATCGATTTTCGTTGGAAATGAATTGAGTTCTCCATGTAAAGTAACCAAAAAATGTTGTAATAAAACGATTTTTTTCCTTTTCTTGGACTGCAGTTGTTGAAATATAAATGTTATTTGCCGGATTATGCTAGACATACTACTTTTTATTTGTTAGTATACGCTTTAAAACTTGAAAAGAAACGTTGTACAGCTTTTGTTATATAGCATTTTATAATGCATCTAATAGTTTTTAACTACGGTTTAATTCAGAAAGTAAACAAAATTTTTTTTTAAATATAGTAATTCTTTTTAGTGAAGGTAAAAGTGTGCTACTAGAGACAAGACTGAATGGACGTCAGGTTTACTACAATCAATTTTTGTTGAAAAAAAAATGGATTTCTTCACGTTAAGTAATCAGAAAATGTTGTTATAAAATGAATTTTTTCCTTTTTTTGAACTGCAGTTGTTGAATAACAAGTGTTATTTGCTGGATTTTAT
>NW_014573319.1:0-1067 GCF_001313835.1 Polistes canadensis
CTTTCTATTTCTTTTACATATACATTTACATTTGCACGTATGCATGCATACACATACATCATAGAAAGGAGGACAAAAATCTAACTCATTAAATTTCTTTCTTTTATTTTGGAAAAATAAAGAAAGGAGGACTCTGTTGTCTATAAATTTGATTTCAATCATAAAGGATTGGTCACGAATTTCTCTTTTTTGTCATCTTGCGATTTTAAAAATAGAAAGAAACCGAACTGGTTAGAATTGTAATGTTAAAAAACGCATTCAATGATTTATCTCACCTACCTACCTACCATTACGATTCTCCTTAGAATGTTTTCCCCAGATAGGTAATAATAATACCCTTTTACCCTTTTTACTTCCCTGTAGGCTTTATCAAGCTCGTTTCCATGTTAATTATAGCTACCCTTGATATTCTTAAGCAGTTTCCTTTGTTACTTACTAATGAACCAACGAATGTTCACACGAATTCCAACGAATAATGCTTTTTCTGCGTGTTCTAAAATTTTTCTTCTGTACCCTTTTTTTGGGGGGGGATGGGCGGGGGAGTTGGGGGTTGCAGGAGGAGGGACTTTTTCCTTTTTTTTTTTTACCGTTTCTCATCTCGTTATAATTATAATAATAATTATTATTAGTTCTTTTCTTTTTTTTCTTTTTATTTCTTCGAATACTTACACACACACAGACACACACACACCTTTGAAGATACCTTTGATACGATGGTAAAAGAGTATTTTTTTTTTTTTTTTTTTTTAAAAACCCGCTTTTTCTTTTTTCCTTTTTTTTTTTTTTTTTTTTTTTTTTTTTTTTTGGTTTGTTTTTCCTTTTAGCGAGCATTCCTTTTATTTTTCATTTGTTCTCTTACACCTCCTTCAGCACCTGTGCCTATTCACCGAGCAGCACATCGGGGTGAATATCTTCGAACTTCTCTGTCATGGAAATTTAAATCTTCGTTTCTCAGACTTCTTCTTTACCCTTAAGCAAAATGTTGAAAACTGTTCTATCGGATCGTCCTTGAAAGAACAATGCTTTTATATTCCTCCACCCTTTTTTCTTTTCTTTTTCTATTTCTA
>NW_014573320.1:0-986 GCF_001313835.1 Polistes canadensis
AACCAAAAAATGTTGTAATAAAATGTATTTTTTCCTTTTTTTAGACTGCAGTTGTTGAAATATAAATGTTATTTGCAAGATTTTATTGAACGTAACACTTTATATTTGTTAGTATACGCTTTAAAACTGGAAAGAAAACGTTGTACATCTTTTGTTATATAGCATTTCTTTATGTATCTGATAGTTTTGAACTACGGTTTAATTCAAAAAGTAGCCAAAATTTCTTATTGAATATATTTAAACATTTTTAGCGACGGTTAAAAATTGCTACTAGAAACAAAACAGAATGCATGTTAGGTTTATTTCAATCTATTTTCGTTGAAAAACAATTAAATTCCTCACGTAAAGTAACTAAAAATTGTTGTAATAAAATAATTTTTTTCCTTTTTTTGGGCTGCAGTTGTTCAAATATAAATGTTATTTGCTGGATTTTATTAGACATAACACTTTTTGTTTGTTAGTATACGCTTGAAAACTTGACAGAAAATGTTTTACAGCTTTTGTTTTATAACATTTCTTTATGTATCTGATAGTTTTGAACTACGCTTTAATTCAAAATATAGCAAAAATTCCTTTCTTAACATATTTAAACATTTCTAGGGACGGTTAAAATGTGCTACCAGAAACAATTAAGAATTGTAGTCAGGTTTAATTCAATCGATTTTAGTTGAAAAAAAATTTAGTTCTTTACGTAAAGTAACCAAAAATTGTTGTAATTTAATAATTTTTTTCCTTTTTTTGGGCTGCAGTTTTTGAAATATGAATTTTATTTGCAAAATTTTATTTAACGTAACACTATTTATTTGTTAGTAAGCGCTTTAAAACTTAAAAGAAAACGTTTTACAGCTTTTTTTATATAGCATTAATTTAGGAATCTGCTAGTTGTGAACAACGGTTTAATTCAGAAAGTACCAAAAATTTCTTTTTAAATATATTAAATCTTTTTTATAAAGGTAAAAATGTGCTATTAGAAACAAGACAGAATG
>NW_014573321.1:0-1068 GCF_001313835.1 Polistes canadensis
AGCCCATACTGGGTGAGTACTTTTTAAAGGTGCCTAGCAACAAGTTTTTGTGTGTCAGATCCAAAAAAAAAATAAAAGTTTTTTTTTGATTCACCTTAATATATATATATTTACTTACTGAAGTTTTTTAGACAGCAAGCAAAAAAGTAATGCTTAGTATGTTATGTCGGTTATCGAATAATATACTCCAAAAAAGTGTTTTACCCTGTTCAAAATGTCTGATGGGTTACGCTTATCGATGCGAAACCGCTCTAGTCGTTTTTTCAAACGGTATGCTATAGCCACGATGACGAAGTCAATTAGCGCGTATTTTCTATGTACAAAATGACAAATTATAGATGAGATAATAGGAAGAGAAAAAATCGAGAGAGATCGAGAATCAGGTGTTTACCGGTCGTACGAGTTCTACTACCCTTTTTCCTCCCCAAATTTGCGGTATATCTACAAAATATTATTCAAGGATTGGGGTATGCATTAGAATCGTGTGATCAAAATTTGTCTGCCGAAATTGTACGATCATTTTTCTCGTAATATAAAAATTTCTTTTTCGTCTATATATTTCTAAATCATTTTTCAAATTAAACTTATACGACCGGTATATCAAATTAGATTAGAAAAGAGGAGGAGGAGGAGGAGGAAGAGGAGAAGGGAGGTAAAAAAAGAATAAGAATAAGAATAAAATGGGAACGATATAGAAATATCATAAAAGAGAAGATGAAAAGAAATAAAAATAGTGGAAATAAAATGAAATCAAGTTAACTCATTCGAAGCCGAAATTGTGGTTCTCCTTGCACTCGGTATCAATTTCTAAAATGAAAAAGGTGACAAACAAATAAATAAATAAATTAATTAAATAAATAAAGGAAAAAAAAAAGAAAAGAAAAATAGTGTGAAAGAAGAAGAAGAAGAAGAAGATAAAAAGAAAATGTCTATTATTAACCTTGAAGGGATGTTTTTCTGAGACATTTTAATGGGGGGGGGGGAGGGTTTAAATTTAAGACTCTCGTGTTTATTGATGTTCATTAGACGATTTGAACAGAGTATGTATTTAGATACTTATATACTCGT
>NW_014573322.1:0-1066 GCF_001313835.1 Polistes canadensis
AATAATAATAATAATAATAATAATAAATATATTACAATATCTACCGTGATGAACGCGATGATGTTTAGGAGTATTAAATATTAATTCCAAGGGTCCAAGATTGTCAACAATTGTCGTGTGTATCCAAAATTGATAAATTAAATTGAATTGATGATGTGCAATAAAGTGTGATGGGGGTATGAAGAAAGCTAGAGGTAAATAGAAAATCTGCAAAATATAAATATATATATATATATATATATTATACGTGTGTGTGTGTGTGTATTAGGCATATGAATTTATTATTCTTTTTTTCTATTTATTTTTAACTTACAAAATTGCACCAATGTTGTAGCACAGATTGACGCAGACTAACCGCGAGATTAAATTCCTCACTGCTGTGGTGTACTTGATGGTGAGCCCATAAAAAGTGTACTTCTATATATATATATATATATATAAAAATTACTAATCCAGTTATTAAATAATAAATAATATCAATTAAAAATCAATAGACAACAAAAAGGTGGATACTTAACCATGATTACTACGATGTACCCAATAATAACAAAAATCTACCCCCAAAGCGGTGATGTACCAAGTCCAAATAGAATTCCATGGTAAATTCCATAGATGATAATTATCATAAATAACAATATAAACGTAATATTCTGCTCCGCGAAACAATATGCTGTAATATTCATATCAAAATCAACGAGGATTCGTGAGAAAATTCTATGGGGGCGGGGACGGGGGGGGAGAAGGGCGGGAAGATTTCTTTTTTTTTTTTATTACGTAATTAAGAATTTTGTTATTTTTCATTATCACGTAAATAAGCTGTAATATAAGAAGCAAAATGGAAAATAAAAGCATTACCTATGCTTACCGGCCAGACTCTTGAAATATCCAATGAGAAAACGATGTCACTTGATCGTTCAATCTAAACGATTTTTTTTTATACTTAACAGTTAATATCATTTGTTCTAATACGATTAAAAAGAAGAATGGTATCCAGATCTAACAGAAAAAAAAAATATTCTTTAATATTAATGTGGATATTGTTTTTAATATTGTTTTATATATATAT
>NW_014573323.1:0-1017 GCF_001313835.1 Polistes canadensis
AGTATTTTCATTCAAATTGAGAGAGATTTGATTAGCTAAGTATTTTCAATCATATAAAAAGGGATTTAATGTGTTGTGTACTTTCATTTGAAATGTAAGAGATATGATGTGTTGATTACTTTTATTTATTGAGAACGGGATTTTATAAGTTAAGTGCTTTTATTTAAATAGAAAGAGATTTGATAAGTTAAGCAATTTTATTTAAATGGAAAGTGACTTAATTAGTTGAGTACTTTTATTCAAATAGAAAGAAGTTTGATAGGTAAGGTACTTTTATTTAAATAGAAAAAGAAATAATAAGTTAAGTATTTAAATTTAAATGGAAAAGAGATTAGATAAGTTTAGTACTTTTATTTATATATAAAAAGATTTGATAAATTAGGTGTTTTTATTTAAATAAAATAAGATTTGGTGTTTTGGATTTTTTAATTCAAATTGAAAGAGATTTAATTAGTTAAGTACTTTCGTTGAAATGGAAAATGATTTTATGAATTTGGTACTTTTAATCAGATAACAAGAATTTGATAAGTTAGTTTCTTTAATTCAAAGAGAAAGAAATTTTTTTTCGTGGGGAACTTTCATTCAAATAAAGAGAAATTTGTTAAATTTGCTACTTTTATTTAAAAAAAAAAAATTTAATAAATTTCGTACTTTCATTTAAATGCAAATAAATATTATGAACTGAGAACTTACATTCAAATAGAAAAAGATTTGATGTGTTGGATTTTTTCATTTAAATCGAAAGAGATTTGATAAGTTGAGTACTTTCATTTAAATAGATAAACTTTGATAGGTTAAGTAGTTTATACAAATGGAAAGAGATTTGTGAGGTTGAATCATTTTATTAAAATACAAAGAGATATGTCTAGTTAAGTACTCTTATTTAAATWGAAAAATAATTGGTGTTTTGAGTACTTTTATTTAAATTGACAGAGATGTAATGAGTTAGGTACTTTTAATTAAATAATAAGAGATTTAAAAAGTTAGTTACTTTCATTTATATAGAAAGAGATTCAT
>NW_014573324.1:0-952 GCF_001313835.1 Polistes canadensis
ACTAGAAACAAAACAGAATGGATGTCAGGTTTACTACAATCAAGTTTCGTTGAAAAAGAATTGAAATCTTCACGTTAAGTAACAAAAAAATGTTGTAATAAAATGATTTTTGTCCATTTTTGGAACTGCAATTGTTAAAGTATAAATGTTATTTGCTAGATTTTATTAAACGAAACACTTTTTATTTGTTAGTATACGCTTTAAAACTTAGAAGAAAACGTTTTACAGCTTTTGTTATATAGCATTTCTTTATGCATCTGATAGTTTTAAACGTCGGTTTATTTTCAAAAGTAACAAACATTTCTTTTTCAATATATTTAGACATTTCTAGCGACGGTTAAAATGTGCTACTAGAAACAAAACAGAATGGATGTCAGGTTTACTACAATCAAGTTTCGCTGAAAAAGAATTGAATTCTTCACGTTAAGTAACCAAAAAATGTTGTTATAAAATGATTTTTTTCCTTTTTTTGAACTGTAGTTGTTGAATTATAAATGTTATTTGCTGGAATTTATTGAACGAAACACTTTTTATTTGTTAGTATACGCTTTAAAACTAAAAAAAAACGTTTTATAGCTTTTGTTTTATAGCATTTCTTTATATATCTGATTGTCCTAAACGACGGTTTATCTCAAAAAGTAACAATAATTTCTTTTTAAATATATTTAGATATTTTTAGCGACGGTTAAAATGTGCTGCTAGAAACAAAACAGAATGGATGTCAGGTTTACTACAATCGAGTTTCGTTGAAAAAGAATTTTATTCTTTACGTTAGGTAACTAAAAAATGTTATACTAATATGATTTTTTTCCTTCTTTTGAACTGCAGTTGTTGAATTATAAATGCTATTTGCTGGATTTTATTAAACGAAACATTTATTATTTGTTAGTATATGCTTTAAAACTTAAAAGAAAACGTTTTACATCTTTTGTTTTATACTATTTCTTTATGT
>NW_014573325.1:0-1016 GCF_001313835.1 Polistes canadensis
CTGAGACAGCAAGAAACCAAGAAATATGTAGAATAAGACGAGAAGTGGTAAGGGACGATATATATATATATATATATATATATATATATATATATTATATATTGAAATAGCGTCCTCTAAAAGTGACATAACGCGGAAACTGCAATATATATAATAAATATAAGAATACCGCAGACGATAAAAGGATCGCACGTTTAAGAGAATGTTGGAAAGAAATAGAACTCGAGATAAGTTAGTATGATAAAAGAGAAAAGACAAATTTGTACAAGTTTGAAAATGTAATTTTGTCCGGGTCAGTTTTACGGATATAGTTCATAACGCTAAATTTACCGATACTTCATGTATATATACTTTTATATTCCTATTCATTTATTATTTAAATAAAAAAACTAAAACACACATGTATCTCTTAATATAAAATGTTATTTTAAACTAATTGGATAATTAACGGAATATTTTCTTTTTGTTTTATTTAGAAATGCTCAAAAATCATTTTATATTCCAACGACAGACATTTCGGATATTATTTAAAACCTTTTTGTATTTCGATCCGTCATGTTACATTTTTTTTTATAACGTCACATTAAATATGGAAAATCCAAGGTAACACCACATTACGGTCATATTTCACATTTTTTATGTAAAAGAAACAAAAAACCCAACCGATTTTCGAGATTTTCCTTCTGGTAATTTCGGTTTAAAGATGCACCGCACGTTTAGGTGATCCGATAAAATAAATGTATTGGTTGATAAAAAAAAAAGAAAAAATCGTCTATTTATTTATCACCATTGAAAAGAGAACGAAATTACTTTTCGAACAACTTAATATATATATAATAAAAGAAGAAAACAAATCGTTTTACTACCGCAAAATATTAATAATAATCAATCCTTTTGTTAGTTCGACGTTTTAGTTGAAGTTGTTCAACTCGTGTCATTAAACAATAAATCGGACAATGGTTATATGTGAGGATTCATTGAAATTACAATTCACGTGAAAACAATTTAATGAAGAA
>NW_014573326.1:0-950 GCF_001313835.1 Polistes canadensis
AAAAATGTTGTAATAAATTATTTTTTTCTTTTTTTTTTACTGCAGTTGTCGAAATATAAATGGTGTTTGCTGGATTTTATTAAACATACCTATTTTTACTTATAAATATACGCTTTGAAACTTGAAAGAAAACGTTTTACCGCTTTAGTTTTATTGCATTTCTTTGTCTATCTTATAGTTTCAAGCTACGGTTTAATGCAGAAAGTAGCAAATATTTCTTTCTTAATATATTTAAATTTTTTTAGCGACGGTTAAAATTTGCAACTAGGAACAAGACAGAATGGATGTCAGGTTTTTGACAATCGATTATCGTGGAAAAAGAATTGAGTTCTTTACGTACAGTAACAAAAAAATTTCGTAATAATATGATTTTTTTCCTTTTTTTGGACTTCTGTTGTTGAAAAATAAATTTTATTCGCTGGATTTTATTAAATGGAACACTTCTTGTTTGTTAGTACATGCTTTAAAACTTGAAAGAAAACGTATAACAGCTTTAGTTTTATACTATTTCTTTAGGTATCTAATAGTTTTAAACTACGGTCTAATTCAAAAAGTAGCAAAAATTTCTTTTTAAATATATTAAATCTTTTTTTTAAAGATATAAATGTGCTATTAGAAAAAAAACAGAATGGATTTCAGGTTTACTACAATCGAGTTTCGTTGATAAAGAATTGAGTTCTTCACGTAATATAACCAAAAAATGTTGTACTAAAATGATTTTTTTCCTTTTTTAAGACTGCAGTTGTTAAATTATAGATGTTATTTGTTGGATTTTATTGAACGTAAATCTTTTTATTTGTTAGTACATGCTCTAAAACTTGAAAGAAAACGTTTTAAAGCTTTTGTTTTATAGCATTTCTTTAGATATCTGATAGTTTCGAACTACAATTTAATTCAGAAGGTAGCAAAAATTTCTTTACAAATATATTTCAACATTTTTAGCGACGGTT
>NW_014573327.1:0-961 GCF_001313835.1 Polistes canadensis
CAAAAAAAGGAACAAAATCATTTTATTACAACATTTTTTGGTAACTTTACGTGAAGAATTCAATTCTTTTTTAACGAAAATCGATTGTAATAAACCTGATATCAATTCTGAATTGTTTCTAGTAGCACATTGTAGCCGTCGCTAAAAATGTTTAAATATATTAAGAAAAAAATTTTTGCGAATTTCTGAATTAAACCGTAGTTCAAAACTATCAGATACATAAAGAAATGCTATAAAACAAAGGCTGTAAAAAATTTTCTTTCAAGTTTTCAAGCGTATACTAACAAATATAAAGCGTTACGTTCAATAAAATCGAGAAATAAAATTTGTAATTTAACAACTGCAGTTCAAAAAAAAGAAAAAAATCATTTTATTACTACACTTTTTAGTTACGAAACGTGAAGAATTCATTTCTCTTTCAACGAAAAACAATTGTAATAAACCTGACATTTAATCTGTTTTGTTTCTAGTAGAACATTTTAACTGTCCCTAAAAATGTTTAATGTATATTGAAAAAAAAATTTTTGCTACTTTCAGAATTAACCCGTAGTACAAAACTATCAGATACATAAAGAAATGCTATAAAAAAAGCTGTAAAACGATTTCTTTAAAGTTTTAAAGCGTATACAAACAAATAAATAGTGTTACTTTAAATAAAATTAAGCAAATAAACCTTATATTTAAACAACTGCAGTTTTAAAAAAAGGAAGAAATCATTTTATGACAACATTTTTTAGTTACTTTACCTAAAGAACTCAATTCATTTCAATGAAAATCGATTGTTATAGACCTGACATCAATTCTGAATTGTTTCTAGTTGCACATCGTAACCGTCGCTAAAAATGTTTAAATATATTAAGAAAAAAATTTTTGCTACTTTCTGAATTAAACCGTAGTTCAAAACGAGCAGATACCTAAAGTAATGCTATGTAAAAAAAGGTGTAAAACGTTTTCTTTCAAG
>NW_014573328.1:0-958 GCF_001313835.1 Polistes canadensis
ATACTAACAAATAAAAAGTGTTATGTTCAATAAAATCCTGCAAATAACATTTATAATTTATCAACTGCAGTTCAAAAAGAAGAACAAAATCATTTTATAACAACATTTTTTGGTTACTTTACGTGAATTACTCAATTCTCTTTCAACGAAAATCGATTGTAATAAACCTGACATCCATTCTGTTTTGTTTCTAGTAGCACATTTTAACCGTCGCTAGAAAAGTTTAAATATATTTAATACAGAAATTTTTACTACTTTCTGAATTAAATCGTAAATCAAAACTATCAGATACATAAAGAAATGCTTTATAACAAAAGCTGTAAAACGTTTTTCTTTAAGTTTTAAAGCGTATACTACAATTAAAAAAGTTATACGTTCAATAAAATCCAGCAGATAACATTTATAATTCAACAACTGCAGTTCAAAAAAAGGAAAAAAATCATTTGATTATAACATTTATTAGTTACCTTACGTGAAGAACTCAATTCATTTTCAACGAAAATCGTTTGTAGTAAACCTGGCATCCATTCGGTTTTGTTTTTAGTAGCACATTTTACGTGTCGCTAAAAATATATAAATATACTTAAAAGGAAATTTTTGCTACTTTTTGAATTAAACAGTAGTTCAAAACTATCAGATATATAAAAAAAATGCTTTATAACAAAAGCTGTAAAACGTTTTCCTTTAAGTTTTAAAGCGTATACTAAGAAATAAAAAGTGTTACGTTCAATAAAACCCAGCTAAAAACATTTATAATTCAACAACTGCAGTTCAAACAAAGAAAAAAAATCATTTTGTTACAACATTTTTTGGTTACTTAACCTGAAGAATTCAATTCTTTTTCAACGGATCTCGATTGTAGTAAACCTGACGTCCATTCTGTCTTGTTTTTAATAGCACATATTTACCTTCACAAAAAAGATTTAATATATTTAAAAAGAAATTTTTGCTACTTTCT
>NW_014573329.1:0-979 GCF_001313835.1 Polistes canadensis
ATCCAGCCAATAATATTTATATTTCCACAACTGCAGTCCAAAAAAAGGAAAAAAATCATTCAATTACAACATTATTAAGTTACATTACGTTAAGAATAACATTTTCTTTTAACGAAACTCAATTTTAGTAAACCAGACATTTAATCTATTTTGTTTCTAGTAGCACATTTTAACCGTCGCTAAAAATGTTGAAATATATTTAGAAAGAATTTTTTGCTTCTTTCTGAAATAAACCTTAGTTCAAAACAATTAGATACATAAAGGAATGCTAAATAACAAAAGCTGTAAAACGTTTGCTTTCAAGTTTTAAAGCGAAAACTAACAAATAGAAAGTTTTAGGTGTAATTAAATCAAGCAAATACCATTTATATTTCAACAACTGCAGTCCAAAAAAAATAAAAGAATCATTCTATTACAACATTTTTTTGTTACTTTACGTTAAGAACTCAATTATTTTTTAACGAAAATCGATTGTAATAAACCAGACATCCATTCTTTTTTGTTTCTAGTAGCAAATTTTAATTGTCGCAAAAATGTTTAAATATATTTAGAAAAAAATTTTTGCGACTTTTTGAAATGAACCGTAGTTCGAAACTAGAAAATACATAAGGAAATGCTATATAAAGAAAGCTGTAAATCGTTTTCTTTCCCGATTTAAAGCGAATTATAACAAATAAAAAGTGTAACGTTCAATAAAATCCAGCAATTGACATTATATTTCAACAACTGCAGTCAAAAAAAAAGAAAAAAATCGTTTTATTACAACATTTTTTGGTTACTTTACGTGAAGAACTCAATTCTTTTTCAACGAAAGTCGAGTGTAGTAAACCTAACATCCATTCTGTATTTTTTCTAATAGCACATTTTTACCTTCACAAAAAAGATTTAATATATTTAAAAAGATATTTTTGGTACTTCCTTAAGGAAACCGTAGTTCAAAACAAGCATATACATACAGAAATGTTATATAAAAAAAGCT
>NW_014573330.1:0-971 GCF_001313835.1 Polistes canadensis
TTCGCTGCGGTCTGAATTAAACCGTAGTCCAAAACTATCAGATACATAAAGAAATGCTATTTAAAGAAAGCTGTAAGACGTTTTCTTCCAAATTTCAAAGCGTATACTAACAAAATATAGGTTTAAGTCCAATAAAATTAACCAAACAACATTTATATTTCTACAACTGATGCTTAAAGAATGGAAAAAAATCATTTTATTACTACATTTTTTGGTTACTTTACGTGAAAAACTAAATACATTTTTAACGTAACTAGATTGTAGTAACCTTGAAATCCATTCTTTCTTGTTTCTTGTAGCAAATATTTACCTTCACAAAAAAGATTTAATATATTTAAAAAAAAGTTTTTGCTACTTTATGAATAAAACCGTAGTTTAAAACTAGCAGATACATAATGAAATGCTATACAAAAAAAGCTGTAAAACGATTTTTATCAAGTTTTAAAGCGCATACTATCAAATAAAAAGTGTTACGTTTAATAAAATCCTGCAAATAACATTTATTTTTCTACAACTGCTGTCCATAAAAAGGAAAAAAATCATTTTATTACATTATTTTTTTGTTACTTTACTTGCAAATTTTAATTCTTTTTCAACGAAACTCGTATGTAGTAAACCGTAAATCCATTCAGTCTATCTTCTAATAGCACATTTTTACCTTTACAAAAATGATTTATTATATTTAAAAAGAAATTTTTGCTACTTTATGAATTAAACCGTATTTCAAAACGAGCAGATACATAAATAAATGCTTTAAAAAAAAAGCTGTAAAACGTTTTTTTTGAAGTTTTAAAGCGCATACTAACAAATAAAAAATGTTACGTTCAATAAAATCAAGCAAATAAAATTTATATTTAAACAAATGCAGTCCATAAAAAAGAAAAAAATCATTTTATTAAAAATTTTTTGGTTACTTTACGTGAAGATTTTAATTCTTTTTCAACGAAACTCGATTGTAGTTAACCTGACAT
>NW_014573331.1:0-948 GCF_001313835.1 Polistes canadensis
GTTTTACAGCTTTTGTTTTGTAGCATTTCTTTATGTATCTAATAGTTTAGATCTACGGTTTTATTTAGAAAGCAGCAAAAATTTCTTTCTTAAAATATTTAAAAATTTTTGGCGACGGTTAAAATGTTCTACTAGATACAAAACAGATTAAATGTAAGGTTTACTACAATCGAGTCTCGTTAAAAAAGAATTGAATTCTTCACGTTAGGTAACCAAAAAATGTTGTAATAAAATGATTTTTTTCCTTTCTCTGAACTGAAGTTGTTGAATCATAAATGTTATTTGCTGGATTTTATTGAACGAAACACACTTTATTTGTTAGTATACGCTTAAAAATTTAAAAAAATTGTTTTAAAGCTTTTGTTTTATAGCATTTGTTTATGTATTTTTTAGTTTTCAACTATGGATTAATTCAGAAAGTAGCAAAAATTTCTTTTTAAATTTGTTAAGGTTTATTAGCGACAGTAAAAATGTGCTACTAGAAACAAAACAGATTGAATGTCAGGTTTACTACAATCGAGTTTCGTTGAAAAAGTATTAAATTCTTCACGTTAAATAACCAAAAAATGTTTTAATAAAATAATTTAATTCCTTTTTTTGAACTGCAGTTGTGGAATAATAGATGTTATTTGCAGTATTTAATTGAACGATACACTTTTTATCTGTTAGTATACGCTTTAAAACTTAAAAAAAAATGTTTTAAAGCATTTGTTTTATAGCATTTGTTTATGTATTTGTTAGTTTTGAACTACTGTTTTATTCAGGAAGCAGCAAAAATTTCATTCTTAAAATATTTAAACATTTTTAGCTACGGTTAAAAATTGCTACTAGAAACAAAACAGAATGGATGTCAGGTTTATTACAATCGATTTTCATTAAAGAAAATTGAGTTTTTCACGTAAAGTAACCAAAAAATGTTGTTCTAAAATGATTTTTTTCAATGTTTTG
>NW_014573332.1:0-992 GCF_001313835.1 Polistes canadensis
GAAACCGTTTTACAGCTTTTTATATATAGCATCTCTTTATGTATCTTATAGTTTCGAACTACAGTTCAATTTAGAAAGTAGTAAAAATTTCTTTCTAAATATATTTAAACATTTTTAACGACGGTTAAAATTTGCTACAAGAAAGAATACAGATTAAATGCCAGGTTTACTACAATCCAGTTTCGTTGAAAAAGAATTATATTTTTTACGTTAAGTAACCAAAATATGTGGTAATAAAATGATTTTTTTACCTTTTTTAAACTGCAGTTGTTGAATAATAAATGTTATTTGCCGGATTTTTTTGAGCGTAACACTTTTTATTCGTTAGTATACGCTTAAAAACTTGAAAAAAAACGTTTTACAGATTATTTTATACAGAATTTCTTCATGTATCTGATAGTTTTGAACTACGGTTTAATTCAGAAAGTAGCAAAAATTTCTTTCTTAATATATATTAAACATTTTTAACGACGGATAAAATGTGCTACTAGAAACAAAACAGAATAGATGTCAGGTTTACTACAATCAAGTTTCGTTGAAAAAGACTTAAATTTTTTACTTAAAGTAACTTAAAAATGTTGTAATAGAATGATTTTTTTCCTTTTTTTGGACTGCAGCTGTTGAAATATGAATGTTATTTGCTAGATCTTATTAAACGTAACACTTTTTATTTGTTAGTATGCGCTTTAAAACGTGAAAGAAAACGTTTTACAGCTTTTTTTCTATAGCATTTCTTTATATATCTGCTAGATGTGTACTGCGGTTTAATTCAGAAAGTAGCAAATATTTCTTTTTATATATATTAAATCTTTTTTGAGAAGGTAAAAATATGCTACTAGAAACAAAACAAAATAAATTTCAGATTTACTACAATAGAGTTTCGTTGACAAAGAATTGAATTCTTCACGTTAAGTAACCAAAAAATGTTGTAATAAAATGATTTTTTTCTTTTTTTGGAATGCAGTTGTTGAATTATAAATGTTATTTGCTGG
>NW_014573333.1:0-969 GCF_001313835.1 Polistes canadensis
AACTACGGTTTAGTTCAGAAAGTAGCCTTAATTTCTTTTAAAATATATTAAATCATTTTTGTAAAGGTAAAAATGTGTTATTCGAAACAAGATAGAATAGTTGTCAGCTTTAGTACAATCGAGTTTCGTTGAAAAAGAGTTGAATTCTTCACGTAAAGTAACCAAAAAATGTTATAATAAAACAATTTTTTTCCTATTTTTGGACTGCAGTTGTTGAAATATAAAGAATATTTGCTGGATTTTATTCAACGCAACACTTTTTATTTGTTAGTATACGCTATAAAACTTGAAAGAAAACGTTTTGCAGCTTTTGTTATATAGCATTTCTATATGTATATGATAGTTTTGAACTACGGATAATGTCAGCAAGAAGCGGAAATTTCTTTTTAAATATATTAAATGTTTTTTTGTGATGGTAAAAATGTGCTACTAAAAACTTAACAAAATATATGTTTAGTTGACTACAATAGAATTTTGTCGAAAAAAAATGAAATTGTACAAGTGAAGTAACCAAAAAATGTTGTAATAAAATAATTTGTTTCTTTTTTTTGGACAACAATTGTCGAAATATAAATGTTATTTGCTTGATTTTATTAAACGTAACACTTTTTATTGGTAGTATACTCTTTAAAACTTGAAAGAAAACGATTTACATCTTTTTTTATATAGCATTACTTTATGTATCCGATAGTTTTGTACTACAATTTAAGTCAGAAAGTAGCGAAAATTTCTTTTTAAATGTATTAAATCTTCTTTGTGAAGGTAAAAATATGCTTTTCGAAACAAGACAGAATGGATGTCAGCTTTACTACAATCGGAGTTTGTTGAAAATAATTCAGTTCTTCACGTAAAGTAACCAAAAAATGTTGTAATAAAATGATTATTTTCCTTCTTTTGGACTGCAGTTGTTGAAATATAAATGGTATTTGCAGGATTTTATTGAACTTTACACTTTTTATTTGTTAGTAT
>NW_014573334.1:0-1054 GCF_001313835.1 Polistes canadensis
CTTCTACTATCTTTTAACTCTTTGCCAATTCGATGGTGGTAGTTTGTCTCTGGGGTAAAATTCTCCAGCTTCGATTTACCAATAATAATAATAATAGTCCTTCGAAACTAGTACCTTGAAAAGAGAATAAATCCTTCGAGGTATATTCTTTCCTGTCCCTTTTTTTTTTTTACCTAAAAACTTATCACCCCTACCAATGCTATTTTCGATTAGAAAAATAAAAAAAACAACAAACGAGAGAAAAGAAAAAGAAAACAAATGAAACAAACGAAAATTTCAGGAAAATGAAAAGAACTAGAAACGAATGACACGAAGAAAAAATAAGAGAAGGGTGGGAAAGGGAAGGGGTAGGTCGTAGGGGTTGCAAAAAGAAAGGGTTTGGATGGTTGCCAAGGACAATAAAGAATTGGCAGCTATCGAGGTGCGACTTAGCGTTATTTTCTCTTCTACATACACTTACGTGTATACGCACACTTATATAATAGGTAGTAAATGCATACATACATACATACATACATACATACATGTTTTATAGGTAACAAAGAGTGCTAAAGGAAATATTTCCCATTAAATTTTCACCGTTCAATTTCTTATTTCTTTTTATTTGATTTTTTATTTGATTTTTTATTTTTTCTTACAAAGACTCACCTGCTATTACCTGAGTGTTTGTTAATCCGTCACTCGAACAAGGTAGAACCCAAAGGGTACTTTGAACAAATCCCACACCCCACTCCTCACCTTCCATGTATATATACGTTTGATTGTGTGAATCGTGTACTATCGTTTATGTGTATTATCGGAATACTGAAACGAGAACGATGGTTGGTTGATGGATGTCGTTGTCATCACTTTGAATTTTATTCTCTTTATCTCTCTCCTCCCCCTTCTCCACCTCCTCATTCCTCTCAACACTTTTATTTCTGTCACTTTTCTTTTTTTTCTCACCCCCCCCCCCCCCCCAATACGTTCTCGTATTCCTAACGTTGAAAATGTTGAAAATGTTGGACAAATATTTTTCCGTTTTTTTCACCTTTTCGAACACCTTCAATTAAAT
>NW_014573335.1:0-966 GCF_001313835.1 Polistes canadensis
ATTTTGTATCTAGTAGCACATATTTACCGTCGCTAAAAATTTTATATTTTATTCAGAAAAAATTATCGCTACTTTCTGGAATTATACGTTGTTCCAAACTATAATATTTCTAAGAAAGTACTATAAAACAAAAGCTATAAAACTTTTTCTTTGAAGTTTTAAAGCGTACACTAAAAAATAAAAAGTAGTATGTCTAATAAAATCTTGCAAAAATCATGTATATTTTAACAACTGCATTTAAAGAAAAGAGAAAAAATCCTTTTATCAAAACATTTTTTGGTTACTTTACGAGTAGAATTCAATTTATTTTCGACAAAATTCGATTGTAGTAAACCTAACATCTATTCTGTCTAGTTTCTAATAGCACATTTTTGCCTTCGCTAAAAAAATTTAATTATGGGTAAAAAAAATTTTTGCTACTATCTGGAATAAATCGTAAATAAAAACTATAAAAAATCTAAAAAAGTGCATTTTAACAGAAACTATGAAACGTTTTCTTTCAATCTTAAATACGTATACTTACCAATAAAAAGTGTAAGCTTCGTAAAAATTTGGACAACATCATTTATATTTGGACTACGGCAGCCAAAAAAAGGCAAAAAATTATTTAATACAACTTTTTTTGGTTACTTAACGCGTAGAATTCAATTATCTTTCGACGAAACTCGATTGCAGTCAACTAGTCGTCCATTCTGTCCTGTTTCTAATAGCACATTTGTACCGCCGCTAAAAAGTTTTTAATATAATTAAGTGAAATTTTTGCTGCTTTCTAGATTTAATAATTGTAGACAACTACCAGATATCTAAAGAAGTGCTATATAACAAAAGCTGTACAACGTTTTCTTTCAAGTTTTAAAGCGTATACTAACAAATATAAAGTGTTACGTCCAATAAAATCTAGCAAATAATATTTTTATTTCTTCAACTGCAGTCCAAAAAAAGGGAAAAAATCATTTTATTACAACA
>NW_014573336.1:0-965 GCF_001313835.1 Polistes canadensis
AGCAAATAACATTTATATTTCAACCACTGCAGTCAAAAAAAAGGAAAAAAATTATTTTATTTCAACATTTTTTGGTAACTTTACGTGAATAATTCAATTCTTTTTCAACGAAACTCGATTGTAGTAAACCTGACATCCATTCTATGTTGTTCCTAATAGCATATTTTTACCTTCTCAAAAAAGGTATAATATATTTATAAAGAAATTTTTGCTACTTTCTGAATTAAACCGTAGTTCAAAACAATTAGATACATAAAGAAATGCTATATAACAAAAGCCGTACAACGATTTCTTTTAAGTTTTAAAGCGTACACTAACAAATAAAAAGGTTTACGTTTAATAAAATCAAGCAAATAACATTAATGTTTTAACATCTGCAGTCCAAAAAAAGGAAAAAAATTATTCTATTACAACATTTTAAAGTTACTTTACGTGAAGAATCCAATTCTTTTTTAACGAAACTCGATTGTAGTAAACCTGACATTTATTCTGTTTTTTTTCCAGTATCAAATTATAACTGTCGCTAAAAATGTTTAAATATATTTAGAAAAAAATTTTTGCTTTTTCTAAATTAAACCGTAGTTCAAAACTATTAAATACATACAGAATGTTATATAAGAAAAGCTGTAAAACGTTTTCTTCCAAGTTTTAAAGCGTATACTAACAAATTAAAAGTGTTACGTTCAATTAAATCCAGCATATAACATTTATAATTCAACAACTGCAATTCAAAAATAGGAAAAAAATTATTTTTTTGCAAAATTGTTGGACTACTTAACGTGAAGAATGCAATTCTAATCCAACGAAACTCGATTGTAGTAAACCTGACTTTAATCTGTTTTGTTGCTAGTAGAACATTTTAACCGTCTCTAAAAATGTTTAAATATATTTAGAAAGAAATTTTTGCGACTTTCTGAAATCAACCGTAGTTTAAAACTTGCAAATACAAAAAGAAATGCTATATA
>NW_014573337.1:0-951 GCF_001313835.1 Polistes canadensis
TAGTAGCAATTTTTAACCGTCGCTAAAAATTTTTAAATATATGTAGAAAGAAATTTTCGCTACTTTTTGAATTTATCCGTAGTTCAAGACTATCTTATACATAAAGAAATGCTATATAACAAAAGCCGTAAGACGTTTTCTTTTAAGTTTTAAAGCGTATACTAACATATAAAAAGTGTTACGTTCAATAAAATCCAACAAATAACATTTATAATTCAACAACTGCAGTTCAAAAAAAGAAAAAATTTCAATTTATTACAACATTTTTTGGTTACTTAACGTGAAGAATTTAATTCTTTTTCAACAATACTCGATTGTAGTAGACCTGACATTCATTCTGTTTTGTTTCTAGTAGCAATTTTTTACCGTCGCTAAAAATGTTTAAATATATTTTAAAAGAAATTTTCGCTACTTTTTGAATTAAACCGTAGTTTAAAACTATCAGATACATAAATAAATGCTATATAACAAAATCCGTAAGACGTTTTCTTTTAGGTTTTAAAGCGTATACTTACGAATAAAAAGTGTTACGTTCAATAAAATCCAGCAAATATCATTTCTATTTTAACAACTGCAGTCAACAAATAGGAAAAAAATCATTTTATTACAACATTTTTTGGTTACTTTAAGTGAAGAACTAAATTCTGTTTTTACGAAAATCGATTGTAATAAACCTGACATCCATTCTGTTTTTTTTCTAGTAGCAATTACTAACTAAAAATTTTTTAAATATATTTAAAAAGAAATTATCGCTACTTTTTGAATTAAACCGTAGTTCAAAACTATTAAATACATAAAGAAATGCTATATAACAAAAGGCTTTAGACGTTTTCTTTTAAGTTTTTAGGCGTATACTAACAAATAAAAAGTGTTACGTTCAATAAAATCCAGCAAATAACATTTATAATTCAACAACTGCTATTCAAAAAAAGGAAAAAAATCATTTTATTA
>NW_014573338.1:0-942 GCF_001313835.1 Polistes canadensis
TATTGAACGTAAGACTTTATATTTGTTAGTATACGCATTAATACTGAAAAGAAAACGTTTTACAGCTTTCTCAATATAGCATTTATTTATGTAACTGATAGTTGTGAACTACGGTTTAATTCAGAAAAAAGAAAGAATTTCTTTCTTAATATATTTAAAGATTTTTAGCGACAGGTAAAAAGTGCTACTAGAAACAATTCAGAATTGTTGTTAGGTTTATTACAATCGATTTTCGTTGAAAAAAAACTAAATTCTACAAGTTAAGTAACCAAAAAATGTAGTAAAAAAATGATATCTCCCCATTTTTTTTAGACTGCAGTTGCTAAAATATAAATGTTATTTGATGAATTTTATTGAACGTAACACTTTTTATTTGTTAGTATACGCTTGAAAACTTAAAAGAAAATGTTTTAAAACTTTTGTTTTATAGCATTTATTTATGTATCTGATAGTTTTGAACTACGGTTTTATTCAGAAATTAGCAAAAATTCCTTTTTTTACATATTTAAACATTTTTTGCGACAGTTAAAATGTGCTACTCGAAACAATTCAGAATTGATGTCAGGTTTATTTCAATCGATTTTTGTTGAAAAAGGATTGAGTTCTTTACGTAAAGTAGCCAAAAATTGTTGTAACAAAATGATTTTTTTCCTTTTTTTAAGCAGCAGTTGTTGAAATATAAATATTATTTGCTGGATTTTATTAGACATAACACTTTTTATTTCTTAGTATACGCTTCAAAACTTGAAAGAAAATGTTTTACGGCTTTTCTTTTATAGCATTTCTTTATGTAATTGATAGTTTTGAACTACGGTTTATTTCAAAAAGTAGCAAAAATTTCTTTGTATGTATATTTAATATTTTTTGTAAAGGTAAAAATGTGCTATTAGAAACAAGACAGAATGGATGTCAGGTTTACTACAATCGAGTTTCGATGAAAAA
>NW_014573339.1:0-1056 GCF_001313835.1 Polistes canadensis
GAGAGAGAGAGAGAGAGAGAGAGAGAGAGAGATAAACGAAATGGCAAAATATTTCGACACAGAAAATCAGTAAAAATTAACCGGAAATAGAATAAAATTGTATATAATGATGACGAACACGTTATGCAATTCGTTTTCATACACACGCATATACGCGTGCTAACTTTCCCATTATTATTATATATGCATACACACACCCAAGCATATAACAATTGTTATTGAATACTCTTTGACGAATCGTCGAAGCTAACGGAAATCGAGATCCAATTGGGGATACTTTTCTTCTCTAATATTTAACCACGTCATATTTTTTATTACTTGTATCCATATAATACGGCGAGTACTTGTTCGTACACAAAAAAAGGCAAAAAAAAATATACTACGAAGCGTGCGAATGAAGTATATGTGTGAAAAAGAGAAATTAAAGAAAATAAAAGAATGAAAGAGAGAGAGAGAGAGAGAGAGAGAGAAATCTGAAAACGAGCCATTTCAAGCTTACGATCTCTCGTAGAAACTGTCGCGAATGCAATTATCACGCGACCTATCTGTCTCTCTCTCTCTCTCTCTATCTATCTCTATCTCTCTCTTTTTTTCTCTTTTTTTCTCTCTTTCTCTATTAGTATTAAATTCTCGCAACTACGAATACACATCTTTTAGCGTGATAAACTCTAGCCAAAACGATTGAAGAAAATATCTAATTTTTAACCCGTTCTTTTATGCACGCAGTTTGCTTTTATTCAAGCATAGTCTTTTATTTATACACCGTCATCCATAATACTTACGCGTACACGTAATTTATAAAAACGTTATTTTCTCTTTAATGAAAGAGACTGAAGAAATAAAAAAATATGCATAACATGCATATACATGTGTGTGTGTGTGTGTGTGTGTGTGTGTGTGTCGTGAGTGAAAAATCTACGCGAAAGAAAAAAAAAAAACGTTTGAAAATTTAAACGCGAATATACGAAAAGATTTGCCACACCGAATTTTATGCTAGCAACTATAGTATTTTTGCTGCTTTTTTTTTCTTCTTGTCTCTCTCTCTCTCTCTCTCTC
>NW_014573340.1:0-949 GCF_001313835.1 Polistes canadensis
AGAAAGTAGCAAAAATTTCTTTCTAAATATATATTAAACCTTTTTAGCGACGTTTAAAAATGGCTACTAGAAATAAAACAGAATGGATGTCAAGTTTACTACCATCGAGTTTCGTTGAAAAAGAATTGAGTTCTTCACGTAAAGTATTCAGAAAATTTTGTAATAATATCATTTTTTTTCTTTTTTTTGGACTGCAGTTGTGGAAATATAAATGATATTTGCTAGATTTTATTGAACGTAACACTTTTTATTCGTTAGTATACGATTTAAATCTTAAAAGAAAAAATTTTAAACTTTTTTTCAATAGCATTTCTTTATGTATCTAATAGTTTTGAACTACAGTTTAATTCAGAAAGTAGCAGAAATTTCTTTCTAAATATATTTAAACATTTTTATCGACAGTTAAAAATTGCTACAAGAAACAAAACAGATTAAATGTCAGGTTTACTACGATCGAGTTTCGTTGAAAAAAAATTGAATTCTTCACGTAAAGTAACCAAAAAATGTTGAATTAAAATGTTTTTTTTTCTTTTTTTTGAACTTCAGTTGTTGAATTATAAATGTTATTTGCTGGATTTTATTGAACGCAAATCTTTTTATTTGTTAGTATACGCTTTAAAACTTAAAAGAAAACGTCCCACGGCTTTTGTTATATAGCATTTCCTTATGTATCTGATAGTTTTGAACTACGGTTTAGTTCAAAAAGTAGAGAAAATTTCTTTCTAAATATATTTAAACATTTTTAGCAACGGTTAAAAATTGCTACTAGAAATAAAACAGAATAGATGTCAGGTTTATTACAATCGATTTTCGTTAAAAAAGTATTGAGTTTTTTTCGTAAAGTAACCAAAAAATGATCTAGTAAAATGATTTTTTTCTTTTTTTGGACGGCAGTTGTTACAATTTAAATGGTATTTGCTGAATTTTATTGAACGTATCACTTTTTATT
>NW_014573341.1:0-1054 GCF_001313835.1 Polistes canadensis
TCTCTCTCTCTCTCTCTTTCTCTCTCTCTTTCTCCCATGACAAAAAAGAAAAAAGAAACTAAGAACAAAACAAATTACATCACGTTGTAATACGAGTAATGCAAATTTTTAATTACCCACGTTAAGAATATTATCTAACAATAAAATAAAAATAAGGAAATAATAATAATATGAAATAATTATTTCGTATGATATATATATTATGATGTATTATATATTATATATTTATTACGTTTTATATTATATATAATATATATAAATTATGATATATTTTTTTAATAATATAAAAAAACCCTGACGTAACTCTGACGCGTAACGACGGTGGTGTTGCGTTTCGTTTAGCAAAATTTATCGTTGCATTGAACAATTTTTCTTTCTCTTTTGTTTTTGTTTTTATTTTTCTTTTTCTTTTTTTTTTTCAAAATAAATCAACGATAAAACGATTGAGATTATATTTTCAATAATTATGAGATTGATCAGTCTACAAGTAAAATTGTATCTCGTTAATTTTAATCCGATGGTTCAACAATCCGAATAAGTAAAGGAAGTTGACGATGTTATTTTCTTCGTTGATTTATACAGAGATTCGCATAAGTAATATTAATTACGATTTGTTAGAGAGATCGCAACAATCGTAATCGTAAGAAAACGACGATTGCCTTGGCATTTATCTCGAAATGGATACACGTGTCAAACAATGGGCAACGTTTAATGAGTCTCGGAGTAATAAGTATCGACTAGGAATTATTTTTCCCCGCCACGCCGCCCCCTCGGCTCCCCACCCACCCCCTTTCCCCAGTCATCTTACTCACTCATTCTCTCTTTTTCAAACTAAAAAGTCGTGCGTGTGTGGTTGATTTCATCATCTCTTTAAACAAATACACACACATATGCATAAATATATATCTTTTAAATATAGGGATGTGAGCGTGTATTTGTATATAAATGCAATGAGAATTAAATCAAACGAGAAAAATTCTCTCGCGTGAAAATATTATGCGACTGCAAAACATTTGTCCTATTCTTTTCTCTCTCTCTCTCTCTCTCTCTCTCT
>NW_014573342.1:0-1054 GCF_001313835.1 Polistes canadensis
TTTTAAGTTAAGGGTCACATATTTTGTGGTCGAAAAAATTTATTGTGATTGACTATTGTATCATTCAAAAGTATATTGTACACATCTGTAATGTTTAGAAAGTATTTATGCAAAGAATCACAAACCTCATTGTTTATATTCTTGCAAAATATTATTGATTCAAGATATTAGAAATATTTAAATTTTAAATTCAGTTTTTTGGTATTTTAATATATTATTAGTGTAAGTGTACATACCTGTAATAACATTTAGAAAGTTTTCAACTAGAGGACCACAAATCTCATAGTTTATCTTCCTGCAAGGTATAACAAGGCAATCTATACACATCGAAAAGTTTGAGTAAATCTCATTTTATCAGCAGCAGCCCCAGTACGGTCAACCAAAGTACAGTAAATACCCTGTCTATGTTTTTAGCATAACCAGTTTCTCAACATCGAAGCTTGGAATCAATAAACTCGTTCATTAATCTAACTAGAATTACCTGTACTACAACTTAATGAATTTCATAATGACGTACAACGTCATTCCTCTTTTACAACGTTGTAAAAATTTCTTTTTGTTTGAAATAATAATTATGAATGACAAGAATAATTACGAATATGAGTATACTTTTGAAGGTATTTCACACAAAGTCGTTTATACGAATTATTTTTAAAAAATAACAAATACATTTTATCTTCTTTAAAATGCAAAAAATTAAAAATAAAGGAAGCAGTAATACAAGATAATAAAAATGAAAAATAGAAAAACGTTATTCGCGTAATATCTCTTCCGTTCTTTTTCTATTTTTAATCGAGAAAGTAAGAGATTAATATTATATACGAAAAGAAAAATATTTCCATTGATGTAGATTTTTACTTTATAAAAGTAGTTGTCTATCTCAACTCTTTCTACTATTTACGTTCTACTGTTACTACTGCTACTACTACTACTACGAAATACACGTTTCTTTTCATAAGGGTCAAAGAAAGAAAGGTAAAAGAGTATGTAAAAGAGAATAAGAGAATAGTAGTGATATAGTAGTAGTAGTAGTAGTAGAAGAAGAAGAAGAAGA
>NW_014573343.1:0-963 GCF_001313835.1 Polistes canadensis
TCGCTAAAAATGTTTAAATATATTTAGAAAGAGATTTTTGCTACTATCTGAATTAAACAGTAGTTCAAAACTACTAGTTACCTAAAGAAATGCTACATAGCAAAAGCTTTAAAACATTTTCCTTTAAGGTTTAAAGCGTATACTTAAAAATAAAAAGTGTTACGTTCAATAAAATCCAGCAAATAACATTTACAATTCAACAAACGCCGTTCAAAAAAAGGAAAAAAATAATTTTATTACAACATTTTGTAGTTACTTAACGTGAAGTCATTTAATTCTTTTTCAACGAAAAACGATTGTAATAAACCTGACATCCATTCTGTTTTGTTTCTTGTAGCACAATTTAACCATCGCTATAATGTTTAAATATATTTAGCAAGAAGTTTTTGCTACCTTCTGAACTAAACTGTAGTTCAAAACTATTAGATTCTTAAAAAAATGCTATATACCAAATCTTTACAACGTTTTCTTTCAAGTTTTAATGCGTATACTAACAAATAAAAAGTGTTACGTTTAATAAAATCCAGCAATTACCATTTATAATTCAACAACTGCAGTTCAAAGAAGGAAAAAAATCATTTTATTCCAATTTTTTTTGGTAACTGTACGTGAAGAATTCATTTCTTTTTAAACGAAACCCGATTGTAGTAAACCTGACATTTATTCTGTTTTGTTCCCGGTAGCACATTTTAACTATCTCTAAAAATGATTAAATATACTTAGGAAAAAATTTTTGCTACTTTCTGAATTAAACCGTAGTTCGAAACTATTAGATACATAGAGAAATGCTATATAACAAACGCAGTACAACGTTTTCTTTCAAGTTTTAAAGTGTATACTAACAAATAAATAATGTTACGTTCAATAAAATCCTGCAAATAACAAATATATTTTAATAACTGCAGTCCAAAAAAAGGAAAAAAATCATTTTAACACAACATTTTTTGGTTACTTAACGTGAAG
>NW_014573344.1:0-994 GCF_001313835.1 Polistes canadensis
TGAATCCTACGGCGGGGGGGGGGGGGGGGAACTGGGGGGGAGAGGGTGTTTCTTTACTTTCTACTCGCGTTCACGATCAAAAATTTGATTTCAATTTATGCTAAAAAAAAAAAAACCCACAAACAATATTACATTGTCATAAAAAAAAAGAATACTGCAAATATTTGACACACCTTGTCGATACGTTTTATCAACATTTCGATATTAGTATCGAGCTTTTTCTAAAAATATTTAAAATTGATGAAAAATATGTTTAAGTTTATTTCGTTATTCGTTAAAACCTAAAAACCATGAATGTATAGTTCCGTGTCAACGGCTAAGTGCATGATACTTTACTGCCGTTAGATTGTTAAAGGAATGCAAGCATGTGACACCAGTGACCCAAGATTATGCTACCTTGTAATTATTTAACGTGGAATAAAAGATGTTTTTGAGATAAGGGGGGGTTTCTTCGGTTATTAAATAGAATATAAGTATCACATTTTTTTAATATGAACATTAAAATTATTCCAAATTTATAAAAACAAAATATTTGTGAATTGTTTTTTGTTAAATATATATATATATAACCCAATAATTATTTTTCGAATTATCGTATAAATTATTTACTATACAATTTCTGATCATTTTGTAATAAAAAAAAAATATACCTATATATATATATATATTGAAATTGAATTCGTAATAAAAATAATTAACAAATTTGTGTTCCAATCCCATTGCTAAATAATTAATTATACGATTTCGTTTCCTTTTTTTTTCTCTTGTTTTTTTTTTATATATATAATTAATAAATTAATTCGAAGAGCTAACTATCTTTAATCCGTTAGAATCGTAACTTTTAATCAAAATAAATTGCACGAATTCGCGATTAAATGATCGAAACTCGAGTCTCGATTACCAAGTTTTAAATATTTACCTTGTTTATTTATCGGGGATCAAATTCCATAACCGTTACTGATTTTCTACTACAATAAAAGCCAATTAAAAATAT
>NW_014573345.1:0-978 GCF_001313835.1 Polistes canadensis
CAGTAGTTGAACTGTAAATGATGTCTGCTGGACTTTTTCGGATTTATCACTTTTTATTTGTAAGTATACGCTTTAAAGTTTGAAGGAAAAGGTTTCATAGTTTCTCTTAAATAGCACTTTTATATAAATTTTGTAGTTTTTACCTACGATTCCATTCACAACGTATCGGAAATTTATTTTAAATATATAAAAAAATTGTTGGCGAAAGTAAAAATGTGTTATTAGAAACTAAACAGAATAGCTGTTTAGTTGACTACAACTGAATTTCGTCAAAAAAGAAGTGAATTCTACACGTAACGTAACCAGAAATAGTCGTAGTAAAATGAATTTTGCCCTTTTTTTGGACTGCAGTTGATAAAATATAAAAAAAACTTGCTGGAATTTTTCGGACTGAACACATTTTATTTGTTAGTATACGCTTTAAAACTTAAAAGAAAAAGTTTCATATCTTCTGTTAAATAGCACATATATATAATTTTATAGGTTTACTTAACGGTTTTATCAAGAATTTAGAGAAAATTTCTTTTCAAATAAATTTACATTTTTTAAGCGAAGGTAATAATGTTCTATTAGTACCTAAACAGAATAGATGTTTTGTTGACAACAATCAAATTTTGTCAAAAAAGAATTGTATTCGGCACGTAACGTAACCAGAAAGCGGTGTAATAAAATGATTTTTCTCTTTTTTTGGACTGCAGTTGTTGAAATGTAAATGATATTTGCTCGATTTTATTGAAAATAACACTTTTTATTTGTTAGTATACGCTTTAAAACTTGAAAGTAAACGTTTTATATCTACTGTTAAATAACACTTTTATATAAATTTGGTGTTTTTACCAACGGTTTAATTCACCAAATTGCAAAAATTTCTTTTAAATATATTATAAAATTGTTAGCGAAAGTAAAGGTGAGCTATTAGAAACTAAACAGAATAGCTGTTTAGTTGACTACAACCGAATTTCGTCGAAAAACAAGTGA
>NW_014573346.1:0-940 GCF_001313835.1 Polistes canadensis
TATTTCAACATTTTTTGGTTACTTAACGTGAAGAATTCAAATTTTTTTGAACGAAACTCGTTTGTAGTTAACATGACATCCATTTTTTCATGTTTCTAATAGCATATTTTTTTATGTTCACAAAAAAAATTTAATATATTTAAAAAGTAGTTTTTGCTACTTTCTGAAATAAACCGTAGTTCAAAACTATTAAATACATAAGGAAATGCTATATAACAAAAGCTGTAAAACGTTTTCTTTCAAATTTAAAAGCATATGCTAACAAATAAAAAGTTCTACGTTCAATAAAATCCAGTAAATTACATTTATAATTCAACCACTGCAGTTCAAAAACAGGAAAAAAATCATATTATTACAACATTTTTTGGTTAATTCACGTGAAGAAATCAATAATTTTCAAACGAAAATCGATTGTAATAAACCTGACATCCATTCTGTTTTTTTTCAAGTAGCACATTTGTACCTTCACAAAAAAGATTTGCTATATTTAAAAAGAAATTTTTGCTACTTTCTGTATATAAACGTAGTTTAACACTATCAGATACCTAATGAAATGTTATATATAAAAATCTGTAAAACGTTTTCTTTTAAGTTCTAAAGCGTTTACTAACAAATAAAAAGTGTTACGTTCAATAAAATCAAGCGAATTACATTTATAATTCAACAACTGCAGTTAAAAGAAAAGAAAAAGTTAATTTTATTACAATATTTTTTGGTTACTTAGCGTGAAGAATTCAATTTTTTTTCAACTAAACTCGATTGTAGGATACCTAACATCGATTCTGTCATGTTTCTAATAACACATTTTTACCTTTACAAAAAAGATTTAATATATGTAAAAAGAAATTTTTGCTACTTTCTGAAATAAACCGTAGTTCAAAACTATTAAATACGTAAAGAAATGCTATATAACAAAAGCTGTACAACGTTTTCTTTCAAG
>NW_014573347.1:0-1007 GCF_001313835.1 Polistes canadensis
TATATATATATATATATATATATATATATATATACTTACACGCGAGACAATACACAAATACACTTACGCGAAAACATACACGTAGCACACGTTAACACACTTCTTATGTGTACACATTACCTAAAAAAGCGTTCGCGACTGATAATATTTACCAACGAAGAGCTGATAAATAATATGAAATTTTTGAAACGTGTCGGAAAAATATTTCAAGCTTTTAGATCGTTTGAAATTGAATACGAGAACGATACGATCAATCAACAAACACTTTGACCAAAAAGTTACGTACTTTGATTGAATATACGTGTAACTATTATATACTTTAACTTTATACTGCTCTCTCTTATTTTTTTCTTGCTATACTTTATTATATTTCTACTTATTGTCATTTAAACACGCGTAAGTGTTATAGGAAATAATATATAATAAGTCACTCTCTCTCTCTCTCTCTCTCTCTCTCTCTCTCTTTTTCAGCTCTTCAAATAATTTCGGTCGCTATCGTTGCATCTAACTTTATTCATAATTCCGGCAATAATTTCTTTTCTTTCTCGCCGGATAATGAATTTTAATCTCGAACATTAATGTCGTTGTCTTTCGTCGTTCCACTTTCTCTACTTAAACGACGCGCGAGGAGGATTTTTTAAATAGAAAAAAGAAAGGAAACAAAAAAAAATAGAAAAAGAAGAAAGCCAAAAAAAAAGAAAAATATACGAAAGAAAGAAAGAAAGAAAGAAAAAACGGCACGAAAACTAGACTTTTTATACCACTATATAAAGTTATAATTCCGTCATTCATAAGACTTCTCTCTCGACCACGCTAGCGTATAGTAATTTATTTTCATGTTATTTTTTAATAATCATCGATTAATAGTAGTGTTAGATAAAATCTAAACGAGCTAGAAACGTCATATCAATCATGCAATCAAGTATTTACAGGAAGAATAGATACGTTTTCATTGAAAAAAATAAATAAAAAAGAAAAGAAAAGAAAAGAAATCTATTACGATGATA
>NW_014573348.1:0-941 GCF_001313835.1 Polistes canadensis
ACATAACACTTTTTACTTATTAGTATACGCTTGAAATCTTAAGAGAAAATGTTTTACCGCTTTTATTTTATAGCATTTCTTTATGTATCTGATAGTATAGAACTACAGTTTAAATCAGAAAGTAGCAAAAATTTTATTCTAAATATATTTAAACATTTTTAGCGACGGTAAAAATGTGCTACAAAAACATAACAGATTAAATGTCAGGTTTACTACAATCGGGTTTCGTCTAAAAAGAATTAAATTCTTCACGTTAAGTAACAAAAAAATGTTGTATTAAAATGATTTTTTTCCTTTTTTTGATCTGCTGTTGTTGAATTATAAATGTAATTTGCTGGATTTATTAAACGTAACACTATTTATTTGTTAGTATACGCTTTAAAACTTGAAAGAAAAAATTTTACAGCTTTTTTAATATAGCATTTCTTTAAGTATCTGATTGTTTTGAACTACAGTTTAATTCAGAAAGCAGGTAAAATTTCTGTAATAAAAATGTTTAAACATTTTAAGCGACGGTTAAATTGTGCTACTAGAAACAAAACAGAAAGGATGTCAGGTTTATTACAATTGAGTTTCGTTGAAATGGAATTGAGTTCTTCACGTTAAGTAACCAAAAAATGTTGTAATAAAATGATTATTTTCCTTTTTGTTGAACTGCATTTGTAGAATTAAAAATGTAATTTGCTGTATTTTATGGAACGTAAAACTTTTTAATTGTAAGTATGCGCTTTAAAACTTGCAAGAAAATGTTGTACAGCTTTTGTTATATAGCATTTCTTTATGTATCCAATAGTTTTGAACTACGGTTTCATTCTGAAAGTAGCAAAAATTTCTTTCAAATTATACTTAAACATTTTTTTGCAGCGGTTAGAGTGTGCTACTAGAAACAAAACAGAAGGGATGTCAGGTTTATTACAATCGATTTTCGTTAAAAATGAATG
>NW_014573349.1:0-951 GCF_001313835.1 Polistes canadensis
ATATATTTATATATTTCTAGCGACGGTTATGATATGCTACTAGAAACGAAACAGAATGGATATCAGGTTTATTACAATCGATTTTCGTGGAAAAAGAATTGAGTTTTTCACGATAAGTAGCAAAAAAATGTTGTAATAAAATGATTTTTTGCATTTTTTTTAACTGCTGTTGATGAATTATAAATGTTATTTGCAGGATTTTATTGAAAGAAAAACTTCTTATTTGTTAATATACGTTTTTAAACTTAAAAGAAAACGTTGTACAGCCTTTGTTTGTTAGCATTTCTTTATGTATTTGCTAGTTTTGAACTACGGTTGATTTCAGAAAGTCGCAAAAATATCTCTCTTGATATATTTAAACATTTTTAGGGACGGTTAAAATATGCTACTAGAAACAATACAGAATAGATGTCATCTTTATTACGATCGAATTTGTTGAAAATTAAGTGAATTATTCATGTACGTTAACCAAAAAATGTTGTAATAAAATTATTTTTTTCCTTTTTTTGGACTGCAGTTGTTTAAATATAAATGTTAGTAGCTTGATTTTATTAAACGTAACACTTTTAATTTGTTATTAGACACTTTAAAACTTGAAAGAATACGTTTTACAATTTTTGTTATATAGCATTTCTTTTTCTATCTAATAGTTTTGAACTGCGGATTAATTCAGAATGAAGCCAAAATTTCTTTTTAAGTATATTAAATCTTTTTTGTGAAGGTAAGAATGTGGAATTAGAAACAAAACAGAATAGTTGTCAGGTTTATTACAATCGATTTTCGTTGAAAAAGAGTAGAGTTCTTCACGATAAGTAACAAAAAAATGTTGTATAAAATGTTTTTTTTCTTATTTTTGAGCTGCAGTTGTTGAATTATAAATATTACTTGCTGGATTTTATTGAACGTAACACTTTTAATTTGTTAGTATAGGCCTTAAAACTTAAAAGAAAA
>NW_014573350.1:0-936 GCF_001313835.1 Polistes canadensis
CCTGATATTCATTCTGTTTTGTTTCTAGTACCACATTTTAACTGTCGCTAAAAATGTTTAAATATATCTAATACTGAAATTTTTACTACTTTAAAATTAAACCGTAGTTCAAAACTATCATATACATAAAGAAATGCTATATAGGAAAAGCTGTAAATCGTTTTCTTTTAAGTTTTAAAGCGTATACTAACAAATACAAAGTTTTATGTCTAATAAAATCCAGCAAATAACACTTTTATTTCCAAAACTGCAATCCAATAAAAGGAAAAAAACCATTAAATTACAACATTTTTTGGTTACTTTCATTCAAAATTCATTACTTTTTCAACGAAACTCGATTGTAGTAAACCTGACATCTATTCTGTCTTGTTTCTAATAGCACATAATTACCCTCATAAACAAGAATTAATATATTTAAAAAAAAATTTTCGCTACTTTCTGATTTAAACCGTAGTTCAAAACTATTAAATACAGAAAGAATTGCTATATAACAAATGCTGTAAAACGTTTTCTTTCAAGTTTTAAGGCCCATACTAATAAATAAATAGTGTTACGTTTAATAAAATTCAGCAAATAACATTTATATTTCTACAACTGCAGACCAAATAAAGGAAAAAAATCATTTTATTACAAAATTTTTTGTTTACTTTACGTGAAGAACTTAATACTTTTTCAACGAAACTCGATAGTAGTAAACCTGACATCCATATTGTCTTGTTTTTAAAAGCACATTTTTACCTTCTCAAAAAAGATTTGATATATGTAAGAAGATTTGTTTGCTACATTTTGAATTAAACCGTAATTCTAAACTATTAGATTTCTAAAGAAGTGCTATATAACAAAAGCTGTAAATGTTTTCTTTAAAGTTTTAAAGCGTATACTAACAAATAAAAAGTGTCACGTTCGAAAATATCTAGCAAAAACCATTTATATTTC
>NW_014573351.1:0-933 GCF_001313835.1 Polistes canadensis
ATACATAAAGAAATGGTACAAAACAAAAGCTGTAAAACTTCTTCTTTCAAGTTTTCAAGCGTATACTAATAAGTGAAAAGTGTTAAGTTCAATAATATCCTGCAAATAACATCTATTATTCAACAACGGCAGCTCAGAAAAAAGAAAAAAATCATTTTATAACAACATTTTTTGGTTACTTTACGTGAAGAACTTAATTCTGTTTCGACGAAAATTGATTTTATTAAACCTGACATCCTTTTAGTTTTGTTTCTAGTAGAACAAATTACCTGTCGCTAAAAATGTTTAAATATATTTAGAAAGAAATTTTTTCTACTTTTTGAATTAAACTGTAGTTCAAAACTATCGGATAGATAAAGAAATAGTATAATACAAAAGCTGTAAAACATTTTCTTTTTAGTTTTCAAGCGTATGCTAATAAGTAAAAAGTGTTATGTCTAAAAAAATCCAGCAAATAACATTTATATTTCCACAACTGCAGTCCAAAACATTGAAAAAAATCATTTTATAACAACATTTTTTGGTTACTTTACGTGAAGAATTTAATACTTTTTCAACGAAACTCGATTGTAGTAAACCTGACATTTAATCTGTTTTGTTTCTAGTTGCACATTTTAACTGTTGCTAAAAATGTTAGAATATATTTAGAAAGAAATTTTTGCTAATTTTTGAATTAAACTGTAGTTCAATACTATCGGATTCTTAAAGAAATAGTAAAAAACAAAAGCTGTGAAACATTTTCTTTTAAGTTTGAAAGCGTATACTAATAAATAAAAAGTGTATCGTTCAATTAAATTCAGCAAATAACATTTATAATTCAACAACTGCAGTTTAAAAGATGTAAAAAAATTATCTTATTACAGCATTTTTTGGTTACTGTACGTGAGAAACTCAATTATTTTTAACGAAAATCGATTGTAATAAACCTGAAAT
>NW_014573352.1:0-936 GCF_001313835.1 Polistes canadensis
AACCTGACATTTACTTTGTTTTGTTTCTAGTAGCACATTTTATCCGTCGCTAAAAATTTTTAAATATAATTATTAAGAAATTTTCGCTACTTTCTGAATTTAACCGTAGCCTTAAACTATTAGATATATAAAGAAATGCTATGTAACAAAAGCTGTAAAACGTTTTCTTTCAAATATTAAAGCGTATAATAACAAAAAGAAAAATTTAGATTCAATAAAATCAAGCAAATAAAATTTATATTTCCACAACTGCAGTCAAAGAAAGATAAAAAACCATTTAAATACAACTATGCTTATATACTTTACGTTTACAAATAATTTTTTTTTGATAAAATTCTATTGAAGTCAACCAAACATCTATTTTGTTAAGTTTTTGAAAACACACTTGTACTTTTACAAAAAAAATTCAATATATTTAAAAAGATATTTTCGCTACTTTCTGAATTAAATCGTAGTTAAAAACAATCAGATACAAAAAGAAATGCTATATTACAATAGCATTAAAACGTTTTTTTTCAAGTTTTAAAGCGTATACTAACAAATAAAAAGTTTTACGTTTAATATGATCTAGCCAATAACATTTTTATTTCCAAATCTGCAGTCCAAAAAAAGGAAATAAATCATTTTATTACAACAATTTTTTAGTACTTAACGTGAAGAATTCAATTCTTTTTTAATGATACTCGATCGTAGTAAACCTGATATTTATTTTGCCTTGTTTCGAATAGCAAATATTACCGTCACTATAAATTTTTCAATATATTTAAGAAAAATTTTCGCTGCTTTCTAAATTAAACCGTAGTTCAAAACTATCAGATACATAAAAAAATGGTATACAATAAAATCTGTATAAAGTTTTCTTTCAAGTTTTCAAGCGTATTCTAACAAATAAAAAGTGTTGCGTTCAATAAAATCCAGCAAATAACATTTATATTT
>NW_014573353.1:0-980 GCF_001313835.1 Polistes canadensis
TCTGTTTTGTTTCTAGTAGCAATTTTTAACCGTCGCTAAAAATGTTTAAATATATTTTGAAAGAAATTTTTGCTACATTCTGAATAAAACTGTAGTTCAAAACTATTAGATACATAAAGAAATGATATTGAAAAAAAGTTTAAAATGTTTTCCTTTAAGTTTTAAAGCGTATACTAACGAATAAAAAGTGTTACGTTCAATAAAGTTCAGCAAAAAACATTTAAAATTTAACAACTGCAGTCAAAAAAAGGAAAAAAATCATTTTATTACAACATTTTTTTGTAACCTTACGTAAAGAATTCGATTCTTTTTACGAAAATCGATTGTAATAAACCTGACATCAACTTTGTTTTGTTTCTAGTAGCAATTTCTAACCGTCGCCAAAAATGTTTAAATATATTTAGAAAGAAATTTTTGCTACTTTCTGAATTAAACCGTAGTCCAAAACTATCGAATACATAAAGTAATGCTATAAAACAAAAGCTGTAAAACGTCTTCTTTTAAGATTTAAAGCGTATACTAACAAATAAAAAGTGTTACGTTAAATAAAGTTCAGCAAATAACATTTATATTGTAACAACTGCAGTCAAAAAAAAGAAAAAAAATCATTTTATTATAACATTTTTTGGTTACTTTACGAGAAGAACTCAATTTTTTTTTAACGAACATTGATTGTAATAAGCCTGACATCCATTCTGTTTTGTTTCTAGTAACACTTTTAAACGTCGCTAAAAATATTTAATATATATTTAAAAAAAAAATTTTTGCTACTTTCTGAGTTAAACCGTAGTTCAAAACTGTGAGATACATAAAGAAATGCTAAAATATAAAAGCTAAATAACTTTTTCGTTTAAGTTTTAAAGCGTATACTAACGAATTAAAAGTGTAACGTTCTATAAAGTCCAGCAAATAACATTTATAATTTAACAACTGCAGTCAAAAAAAGGAAAAAAATTTATTTAATACAACATTTTTTGGTT
>NW_014573354.1:0-938 GCF_001313835.1 Polistes canadensis
ATGCTTTTGAACTACGGTTTAATTCAGTAAGTAGCTAAAATTTTTTTCTAAATATATTTAAACATTCTTAGCGACAGTTAAAATGGGCTACTAGAAACTAAACAGATTAAATGTCAGGTTTACTACAATTGTGTATCATTGAAAAAGAATTGAATTCTTCATGTAAAGTACTAAAAAAATGTTGTAATAAAATAATTTTTTTCTTTTTTTTAAACTGCACTTGTTAAAATATAAATGTTATTTGCTAGATTTTATTGAACGTAACACTTTTTATTTGTTAATATACGCTTTAAAACTGGAAAAAAAAAGTTTTACAGCATTTGTTATATAGCATTTCTTTATATATCTGATAGTTTAAGACTTCGGTTTAATTGACGAAGTGGCGAAAATTTCTTTCCAAATATATTAAAAAATTTATAGCGACAGTAAAATGGGCTATAAGTAACGACTCAGAATAGATGTCATGTTGACTACAATCGAGTTTCGTTGAAAAAGAATCGAATTATTCCCGTAAAATAACCAAAATATGTTTGTAATAAAATGATTTTTTTCCTTTTTTTGGACTACAGTTTTTGAAATATAAATGTTATTTGCAGGATTTTATTGAACGTTACACTTTTTATTTGTTAGTATACGCTTTAAAACTTGAAAGAAAATGTTTTAAAGCTTTTGTTATATGGCATTTCCTTATGTTTCTGATAGTTTTGAACTACAGTTTATTTCAGAAAGCAGCGAATATTTATTTATATATATTTCAACATTTTTAACAACGGAAAAAAAGTGCTACTAGAAACAAAACAAAATAAATGTCAGGTTTACTACAACCGAGTTTCGTTGAAAAAAAATCGAATTCTTCACGTAAAGTAACCAAAATATGTTGTAATAAAATGATTTATTTCCTTTTTTTAGACTACAGTTTTTGAAATATAAATGTTATT
>NW_014573355.1:0-947 GCF_001313835.1 Polistes canadensis
GTTTTGAACTACGGTTTAATTCAGAAAGCAGTGAAAATTTTTCTTAAAAATATAGAAAAATTTGTAGTGACGGTAAAATGTGGTATTAGTAACCTGACAGAATAGATGTCAGGTTAACTACAATCGAGTTTCGTTGAAAATGAATTGAATTCTTGACGTAAAGTAATTATAAAATGTTGTGGTAAAATGATTTTTTTCCTTTTCTTCGACTACAGTTGTGAAAATTAAATGATATCAGGTAAAATTTAATGGACATATTACTTTTTATTTGTAAGTATACGCTTTAAAACTTAAAAGAAAACGTTTTACAGCTTTTGTTATATAGCATTTTTTTATGTATCTGACAGTTTTTAACTACGATTAAATTTAGAAATT
The DNA here is from genome assembly GCF_001313835.1 of Polistes canadensis. Classification (NCBI taxonomy): domain Eukaryota; kingdom Metazoa; phylum Arthropoda; class Insecta; order Hymenoptera; family Vespidae; genus Polistes; species Polistes canadensis. The sequence goes on from NW_014573355.1 coordinate 376, forward strand.
AGCGAAAATTTCTTTGTAAATATATTTCAACATTTTAACCGACGGTAAAAATGTGCTATTGGAAACAATAAAGAATAGATGTCAGGTTTACTACAATCTAGTCTCGTTAAAAAAGAATTGAACTCTTTACGTAAAGTAACTAAAAAATTTAGTAATAAAATGATTTATTTTTTTTTGGACTGCACTATTTGAAATATAAATGTAATTTGCGGTATTTTATCGATCGTAAAACTTTTTATTTGTTAGTATACGCTTTAAAACTTGAAAGAAAACGATTTAGAGCTTTTGTTATATAGCATTTCTTTATGTATCTGAAAGTTTTGAACTACGGTTTAAATTAGAAAGCAGCGAAAATTTTTCTTTAAAAGAGAAAAATTTAAAGTTACAATAAAATGTTCTATTAGTATCAAGAAAGAATAGATGTCATGTTGACTAAAATCGAATTCGTTGAAAAAGAATTGAGTTCTTCACGTGCAGTAACCAGAAAATGTTATAATAAAATGATTATATTCCTTTTTTTGAACAGCAGTTGTTGAAATATAAATGTTATTTGCTAGATTTTATTGAACGTA
>NW_014573356.1:0-946 GCF_001313835.1 Polistes canadensis
ATGGACCGTAACACTTTTTATATGTTAGTATGCGCTTTACAACTTGAATGAAAACGTTTTACAGCATTTGTTTTATAGCATTTCTTTATGTATCTGATAGTTTAGGACTACGGTTTAATTCAGAAGGTAGCATAATTCTCTTTTTAGATATATTAATTTTTTTTTGTGAAAGTAAAAATGTGCTGTTAGAAACAAGTTTGAATGGATGTCAGGTTGTCTACAATCGAATTTCGTTGAAAAAGAATCGAATTTCTCACGAAAAGTAAACAAAATATGTCGTAATAAAATGATTTTTTTCCTTTTTTGGGACAGCAGTTGTTAAAATATAAATGTTGTTTGCTGGATTTTATGAAACGTACTACTTTTTGTATGTTAGTATGTGCTTTACAACTTGAAAGAAAACGTTTTACAGCTTTTATTATATACCACTTCTTTATGTATCTGATAGTTTTGAACTACGGTCTAATTCAGAAAGCATTAAAAAATTTTCCTAAATATATTGAAAAATAAATAGTAACGGAAAAATGTGCTATTCCAAGCAAGACAATATAAATGTCAGGTTTACTACAATCGATTTTCGTAGAAAAAGAATTAAGTTCTTCACGTAAAGTAACCAAAAAATGTTTTTTATAATGATTTTTTTGGTTTTTTTGGACTGCAGTTGTTAAGATAAAAATGTTGCTTTCAGGATTTTATTAAACGTTACACTTTTTATTTGTCAGTATGCGCTTTAAAACTTAAAAGAAATCGTTTTACAGCTTTTTTTATATATCAATTCTTTATGTATCTGCTAGTTTTGAACTACGGTTTCATTTAGAAAGTAGCAAAAATTTCTTCTGACATATATATTACATCTTTTTTGTGAAGGTAAAAATGTGCTTTTCGAAACAAGACAGAATAGATGTCAGCTTTATTACAATCGAGTTTCGTTGAAAAAGAATTGAAT
>NW_014573357.1:0-955 GCF_001313835.1 Polistes canadensis
AAACTTAAAAGAAAACGTTTTACAGCTTTTGTTACATAGTATAACTTTACGTAACTGATAGTTTTGAACTACGGTTTATTTCAGAAAGTTGCAAATATTTTTTTTAGATATATTTACATATTTCAAGCGACAGTTAAAATGTGCTACTAGAAACAAAACAGAATGGATGCCAGGTTTATTACAATCGATTTTCGTTTATAAAGAATTGAGTTGTTTACGTAAAGTAACCAAAAAATGTTGTAGTAAAATGAATTTTTTCCTTTTTTTGAACTGCAGTTGTTAAATTATAAATGTTATTTGCTTGATATTATTGAACGTATCACTTTTTACTTGTTAGTATACGCTTTAAAACTTAAAAGAAAACGTTTTACAGCTTTTGTTATATAATATAACTTTACGTATCTGATATTTTTGAACTACGGTTTAATTTAGAAATTAGCAAATATTTCTTTTTAAATATATTTATATATTTTTAGCGACGGTTAAAATGTGCTACTAAAAACAAAAGAGAATGGATGTCTGGTTTATTATAATCGATTTTCGTTGAAAAAGAATTGAGTTGTTCACGTTAAGTAACCAAAAAATGTTGTAGTAAAATGATTTTTTTCCTTTTTTTGAACAGCAGCTATTGAATTATAAATGTTATTTGCTGAATTTTATAGAACGTAAAACTATTTATTTGTAAGCATACGCATTAAAACTTAAAAGAAAACGTTTTAAAGCTTTTGTTATATAAAATTTCTTTATGAATCTGATAGTTTTGAGCTACAGTTTAATTCAGAAAGTTGCAAATATTTCTTTTTAGATATATTTATATATTTTTAGCGACAGTTAAGATGTGCTACTAGAAACAAAACAGAATGGATGCCAGGTTTATTTAATCGAGATTAGTTGAAAAAGAATTGAGTTCTTCACGTACAGTAACCAAAAAATGTTGTAATAAAATGATTTTTTT
>NW_014573358.1:0-943 GCF_001313835.1 Polistes canadensis
ATTATAAATGTTATTTGCTGGATTTTATTGAACGTAACACTTTTTACTTGTTTGTATACGCTTTAAAGCTTAAAGAAAAACGTTTTACAGCTTTTGTTATATAACATTTCTTTATATATCTGATAGTTTCGAACTACGATTTATTCAGAAAGTAGCAAATATTTCTTTGTAAATATATTAAATCTCTTTGGAGAAGTTGAAAATGTGCTATTAGAAGCAAGACAAAATGGACGTTAGGTTTACTACAAACGAGTTTCGTTGAAAAAGAATTAAGTTCTTCACGAACAGTAACAAAAAAATGTTGTAATAAAATGATTTTTTTCCTTTATAAGAACTGCAGTTGTTGAAATATAAATGGTATTTGCTGAATTTTATTGAACGTTACACTTTTTATTTATTAGTATTCGCTTTAAAACTTGAATGATAACGTTGTACAGCTTCTGTTATAGAGCATTTCATTATGTATCTAATAGTTTTGAACTACGGTTTAATTCAGAAAGTAGCAAAAATTTCTTTCTAAGTATATTTAAACATTTTTTGCGACGGTTAGAATGTGCTACTAGAAACAAAACAGAATCGATGTCAGGTTTATTACAATCGATTTTCGATGAAAAAAAAATTTAGTTCTTCAAATAAAGTAACATAAAATTTTGTTCTAAAATGATTATTTTCCTTTTTTCGAACTGCAGTTGTTGTATTATAAATGGTATTTGCTTGATTTAATTGAACGTAACATTTTTTATTTGTTAGTATACGCATTAAAACTTAAGATAAACGTTTTACAGCTTTTGTTATACAACATTTCTTTATGTATCTGATAGTTTCGAACTACGATTTATTCAGAAAGTAGCAAATATTCCTTCGTAAATATATAAAATCTCTTTTAAGAAGGTGAAAATGTTCTATTAGAAACAAGACAGAATGGACGTCAGGTTTACTACAA
>NW_014573359.1:0-941 GCF_001313835.1 Polistes canadensis
AGAAACAAAACAGAATGGATGTCAGGTTTACTCCAACCGAGTTTCGTTGAAAAAAAACTGAGTTCTTCACGTACAGTAACCAAAAAATGTTTTAATAAAATGTTTTTTTTCCTTTTTTTGCACTGAAATTAATAAATCATAAATGGTATTTGCTGGATTTTATTGAACGTAACACTTTTTATATTGTTAGTTTGCGCTCTAAAACTTGAAAGAAAACGTTTTACAACTTTTTTTATATAGCAGTTTTTTATGTTTCTATTAGTTTTAAACTACGGTTCAATTCAGAAAGTAACAAAAGTTTTTTTTTTCATATATTTAAACATTTTTAGCGTCGGTTAAAAATTGCTACTAGAAACAAAACAGAATGGATGTCATGTTTTTTGCAATCAATTTTCGTTAAAAAAGAATTGAGTTCTTCACGTAAAGTTACTAAACAATGTTATAATAAAATAATTTTTTTCCTTTTTTTGGACTGCAGTTGTAAAAATATAAATGTTATATGCTGGATTTTATTAAACGTTATACTTTTTCTTTGTTATTATACGCTTTAGAACTTGAAAGAAAACGTTTTACAGCTTTTGGTATATAGTATTTCTTTAAATATATGATTGTTTTTAACCACGGTTTAATTCAAAGTAGCAAAAATTTCTGTTTGAATATATTTATATATGTTTAGCGACGGTTAGAATGTGCTACTAGAAACAAAACAGAATGGATGACAGTTTATTACAATCGATTTGAGTTGAAGAAGAATTGAGTTTTTCACGTACAGTAACCAAAAAATGTTGTAATAAAATGATTTTTTTCCTTTTTTTGCACTGCAGTTATTTAAATATAAATGGTATTTGCTGGATTTTATTGAACGTAACACTTTTTATATTCTTAGTTTGCTTTTTAAAACTTGAATGAAAACGTTTTACAGCTTTTTTTACATAGCAGTT
>NW_014573360.1:0-945 GCF_001313835.1 Polistes canadensis
CACATTTTAACCGTCGCTAAAAATGTTTAGATATATTTAAAAAGAAATTTCTGCTACTTTTGAATTAAACCATAGTTAAAAACTATCAGATACATAAAGAAATGCTGTATAACAAAAGTTGTAAAACGTTTTCTTTTAAGTTTTCAATTGTATACAAACAAATAAAAAGTGTTTCGTTCAGTAAAATCCAGCAAATAACGTTTATAATTCAACAACTGTAGTTAAAAAAAAGGAAAAAAATCGTTTGATTACAACATTTTGTAGTTGCTTTACGTGAAGAACTCAATTCTTTTTTAACAAAACTCGATTGTAGTAAACCTGAAGTTTAATCTTTTTTGTTTCTAGTAGAACAATTTGACCGTCGCTAAAAATGTCTAAATATAATTAGAAAGGAATTTTTGCTACTTTCTGAATTAAACCGTAGTTTAAAACTATCAGATACATAAATTAATGCTATAAAACAAAAGCTATAAAACATTTTCTTTAAAGTTTTTAAGCGTATACTAGTAAGTAAAAAAGTTTATGTCTAATAAAATCCAGCAAATACCGTTAATATTTCAACAACTGCAGTCAAAAAAAAGGAAAAAAATCATTTTATTACAACATTTTTAGGTTACTTTATGTGAAGAACTAGATTCTTTTTAAACGAAAATTGATTGTAATAAACCGGACATCCATTCTGTTTTGTTTCTAGTAGCACATTTTAACATCCGCTAAAAAGCTTTAATATATTTAAAAAGAAATTTTTGCTACTTTCTAAATTAAACCGTAGTTCAAAAGTAGCAAATACATAAAGAAATGCTTTATAAAAAAGTTTGTAAATCATTTTCTTTCAAGTTTAAAAGCGCATACTATCAAATAAAATGTGTTATGTTCATTAAAATCCAGTAAATAACATTTATATTTTAACAACTGAAGTCAAAAAAAAGAAAAAAAACCATTTTA
>NW_014573361.1:0-925 GCF_001313835.1 Polistes canadensis
ATAAATTCCAGCAAATAACATTTATAATTCAACAACAGCAGTTCAAAAAAAGGAAAAAAATCATTATATTACAACATTTTTTGGCTACTTAACGTGAAGAATTCAATTCTTTTTCAAGACAACGCGATTGTAGTAAACCTGACGTCTATTCTGTCTTTTCTTTAATATCACATTTTTACGTTAACAAAAAATATTTATTATATTTAAAAAGAAATATTTGCTACTTTCTGAATTAAACCGTAGTTCAAAAGTATTAGATACATAAAGAAATGCTATATTACAAAAGCTGTACAACGTTTTCTTGCAAGTTTTTAAGCGTATACTAACAAATAAAAAGTGTTACTTTCAATAAAATCCCGCCAATAACATTTACAATTTAACAACTGCATTTTAAAAAAAGGAAAAAAATCAATTTATAACAACATTTTTTGGTTACTAAACGTTAAGAACTCTATCACTTTTCAACGAATATCGATTGTAATAAACCTGACAATCATTCTGTTTAATTTCTAGGAGAACATTTTAACCGTCGCTAAAAATATATATATATATTTAAAAAAAATTATTGCTACTTTCTGAACTAAACCGTTGGTCAAAACTATCAGATACACAAAGATATACTATATAACAAAAGCTGTAAAACGTTTTCTTTTAAGTTTTTTAGCGTTAACTAACAAATAAAGTGTTACGTTCAATAAAATCCAGCAAATAACATTTATAATTCCACAACTGCAGTTTAAAAAAAGGAAAAATTCATTTTATAACAATATTTTTTGGTTACTAAAGGTAAAGAATTCAATTCCTTTTCAACGTAAATCGATTGTAATAAACCTGACATCCATTCTGTTTTGTTTCTAGTAAAACATTTAAACCGTCGCAAAAAATATAAAAATATATTTGAAAAGAAATTTTTGCTACTTTCTGA
>NW_014573362.1:0-993 GCF_001313835.1 Polistes canadensis
TATTTTAAATACCCTTAAAATTACCATTCTTCTAGAATAAATACTTCATTCTTAATAAAACCCGGCGAAAACTTATTTGTACTCTTAATATATTAGAAATTTTCTAGCGAAGGTTAAAATGTGCTTTTAGAAACTATACAGAAAAGATGTTTAGTTTACTACAATCGAATTTTTTTGATATATAAATAAATGCTAAAAGTGAAGTACATAAATTAAGTTGTAATAAAATGATTTTTATGTGTTTTCTTCGACTGCAACTGTTTTAAAATAAAGGATATATGCTGGATTTTATTGGACCAAAAACTTTTCATTTGTTAGTATACGCCTAAAAACTTGGAAGAAAACGTTTTATAGCGTCTGCTTAATAGAACTTTTTTGATTTTTTTTAATTTTTACCCACGTTTTTATTTAGAAAGAAGCGAAAATTTCATTTTGATACATAAAAAAATTTTTAGTAACGGTAAAAATTTGGCACTAGAAACAAAACAGAATGGACATACGGTGTACCACAATCGCGTTTGGTGGAAAATAAATTGAATTCTTTAAGTATAGTAACCAAAAAAATGTTGTGAAAGAATGATTTTTAGTCTTTTCTTAACTGCAGTTGTTAAAAAGTAAATGATATTTGCTAAATTTTATTGGACATAACTCTTTATATTTGTTAGTATACGTTTTAAAAATTGAAAAAAAACGTTTAATAGCATTTGTTATATAGCATTTCTTTAGATATCTGATAGTTTTTACTATTATTTAATCTAGTAAGCATCCAAAATTCTTCATAAATATATTGAAAAATATTTAGAGACGGTAAAATTAGATAATAGAAACAAGACAGAATGTATGTCAAGTTGACTACAATCGAGTTTCGTCGAAAGAGAATTGAATTCTACACGCAAAGTAACAAAAAAAAGTCGTAAAAAAATAATTTTTTCTATTTTTTTTGACTGCTGTAGTCCAAATATAAATGATGTTTGCCAGATACTTTCGGACTTA
>NW_014573363.1:0-953 GCF_001313835.1 Polistes canadensis
AACGAAATTCGATTGTAGTAGAGATGACATCTAACCTGTCTTGTTTTCAATAGCACATTTTAATCTTTACAAAAAAAATTTATTATATTTAAAATAAAATTTTTGCTACTTTTAGAATTAAACCGTAGCTCAAAACTAGCAAATACGTAAAGAAAAGCTACAGAAAGTAAGCTGTAAAACGTTATTTTTAAGTTTTAATGCAATTACTAAAAAATAGAAAGTGTTACGTTCAAAAAAATTCTGCAAATAACATTTTTTTTTCAACCACTGCAGTCCAAAAAAAGGAAAAAGTCATTTTATTACAAAATTTTTTGGTAACTTTAAGTGAAGAACTCAAATCTTTTTCAACAAAATTCGATTGTAGTAAAGATGACATCCCACCTGTCTTGTTTTGAATAGCATATTTTTACATTTACAAAACAGATTTATTATATTTAAAATTAAATTTTTGATACCTTCACAATTAAACCGTAGTTCAAAACTTGCAGATACGTAAAGAAATGCTACATAAAAAAAGCTTTAAAACGTTTTTTTAAAGATTTAATGCGAGTACTAAAAATTAGAATGTGTTACGTTCAATAAAATCCCGCAAATAACATTTTTTTTTCAAAAACTGCAGTCAAAGAAAGAAAAAAAATCATTTTATTACAACTGTGTTAAGATACTTTACGTGTACAAATAAATTTTTTTTGACAAAATGCTATTGTAGTCAGCCAAACATCTATTCTGTTTAGTTTTTAATAGCACACTTGTACATTCAAAAAAAAAATTTAATATATTTTGAAAGAAAATTTACTACTTTCTGAATTAAACTGTAGTTCTAAACTATTAGATAAATAAAGAAATGCTATATAACAAAAGCTGTAAAACGTTTTCTTTCAAGTTTTAAAGCGTATACTCACAAATAGAAAAATTCAAATCCAATAAAATCAAGCAAATAACATTTATATTTC
>NW_014573364.1:0-971 GCF_001313835.1 Polistes canadensis
TTTCTTTCAAGTTTTAAAGCGTATACTAACATATAAAAAGTGTTACGTTCATTAAAATCCCGCAAATAACATTAATATTTTAACAACTGCAGTCAAAAAAAAAGAAAAAATCATTCAATTAAAGCATTTTAAAGTAACATTACGTAAAAAATCCAATTTTATTTCATCGAAATTCGATTGTAGTAGACCTGACATTTAATATGTTTTGTTTCTAGTAGCACATCTTTACCGTCGCTAAAAATGTTAAAATATATTTAGAAAGAAATTGTTGCTACTTTCTGAATTAAACCGTAGTTTAAAACTATCAGATACATAAAGAAATGCTATATAACAAAAGTTGTAAAACATTTTTTTTCAAACTTTTAAGCGTATACTAATTAGTTAAAACTGTTATGTCCAATAAAGTCCAGCAAATAACATTATTATTTCAACAATTGCAGTCCCAAAAAAGGAAAAAAATCATTTTATTACAACATTTTTTGCTTACTTTACGTGAAGAATCCAATTTTATTTCAACGAATTTCGATTGTAGTTACCCTGACATCAATTCTGTCTTGTTTTTAGTTGCACATTTTTACCTTCATTAAAAAGATTTATTGTATTTAAAAAGAAATTTTTGCTTCTTTTTCAATTAAACTGTAGTAAAAAACTATTAGATACATAAGAAAATACCATATAGCAAAAGCTGTAAAACGTTTTCTTTTAAGTATTAAAGCGTATACAAACAAATACTAAGTGTTACGTTCAATAAAATACAGCATTCAATATTAAAAATTCAACAACTGCAGTTCAAAAAATGAATGAAAATTATGTTATTACTACATTTTTTTGCTACTGAATTTGAAGAATTCAATTATTTTTCAACGAAATTCGTTTGTAGTAAACCTGACATTGTATCTTTTTTGTTTCTAATAGCACATTTTACCCGTCGCTAAAAATGTTTGAATATATTTAGAAAGAAATTTTTGCTA
>NW_014573365.1:0-982 GCF_001313835.1 Polistes canadensis
ATCTAAGTTATTTTCTTACCAGCAATAATATGAAAAATAGTATTTATTTTTTTATTCACCATAGGGAAGACTTACCCGAAATTATTTTATCAAATTCATTCTTTGACATTATTCTCCATGACAATTATTATGTAATTGGACATTTTCATTATGTTTTATCTGAAAGAGCAGTATTTGCAATTATTGCTGGATTTATTAACTGATTCCCTTTATTTTTTGGATTATCATTAAATTAATAAATATTTAAAATTTAATTATATTAAATACTTATTGAAGTAAATATAACTTTCTTTCAACACCATTTCTTAGGATTAGCTAGATTCCCACGACGTTATTCAGATTATTCTGACATATATTTATCATGAAATATTTCCTCTATAATAAGGTCTTTAATATCAACTTTATTAATAATTCTAATAATATTTATCATTATAGAAAGATTTATTAGAAAACGAACAATTTAATTTAAATTTTATATAGCAACAAATATAGAATGATTCTATTCATACCCCCCTTCATTTTTATACTTATAGAGAAATCCTATCAACCTACAAATTATAATATAGCAATCAAGTGCATTGATTTTAAACATCAAATATGATGATATTTTAAATCTTTTTTTATAAATCCAAACTTGACTTAACTTCTATATTCAAGATTTAAATTCACCCAATATAACACAATTAATTTTCTTTCATGACTATTCAATATTAATATTAATCTTTATTACAACACTAATTGTATATATGCAAAGATAATATATTCTCTTTAAATTTGACGCGTTAGGTAGCTAAATAGCTTAGCGCGCCACTAGGAGGATATATAAGACGAAAAGTAGTAATATTAGTGGCTAGTTACCAAAGTTCGTTACAAAGAGATATATATTTAGAATAATAGAATAATACAAATATAATAATATAAGTGACCTCGAAAGAGCATTAGAAGTAACCGTCCTAAATTGTCGTTTCTTTGTTTTACAGGT
>NW_014573366.1:0-945 GCF_001313835.1 Polistes canadensis
TCTTTCTATTTAAATGAAAGTACCTAAAAGTATAAAAATGATATAATCTCTTTCTATTTAAATGAAAATACTCAAAAGTATTAAAATAATAAATCTCTTTCTCTTTAAATGAAAATACTCAAAAGTATTAAAATTATTATATCTCTTTCTATTTAAATAAAAATACTTCAATGTATTAAAATTATATAATCTCTTTCCATTTAAGTGAAAGTACTTAAAAGTATTAAAATTATTAAGTCTCTTTCTATTTAAGTAGAAGTACTTAAAAGTATTAAAATTAATAAATCTTTTTCTATTTAAATAAAAATACTCAAAAGTATTAAATTTAATTAATCTTTTTCTCTTTAAGTGAAAGTACTTAAAAGTATTACAAATTTAAATCTCTTTCTATTAAAAAAAAAATACTCAAAAGTATTTCAATCATATAATCTCTTTCTATTTAAATGAAAATACTTATAAGTATTAAAATTATTAAATCTATTTCTATTTAAGTGAAAGTACTTAAAAGTAAAAAAATGATTAAATCTCTTACTATTTAAATAAAAATACTTAAAAGTATGTAAACTAATCAATCTCTTTCTATTTAAATGAAAGAACTCCTAAGTAATAAAATTATTAAAACTCTTTCCATTTAAGTGAAAGTACTCAAAAGTATTAGAATTACTTAATCTCTTTCTATTTAAGTAAAAGTACTAGAAAGTATTAAAATTATTTAATCTCTTTCCATTTAAATAAAAATACTTAAAAGTATTAAAATAATAAAACTCTTTTTATTTAAACAAAAGTAGTCAAAAGTGATAAAATAAATAAATCTCTTTCTATTTAAATGAAAATACCAAAAAGTAATTTAATTATTAAATTTCTTTTTTATTTAGGTCGAAGTACTCCAAAGTATTAAAATTATTAAATCTCTTTCTATTTAAGTGAAAGTACTCAAAAGTATTA
>NW_014573367.1:0-944 GCF_001313835.1 Polistes canadensis
TTACTGTACGTGAAGAACTCAATCCTTTTTCAACGAAATTTGATTGTAGTAAACCTGACGTCCATTCTGTCTCGTTTCTAATACGACATTTTAACTTTCTGATTTGAACCGTAGTTCAAAACTATTATATACATAAAGAAATGCTATATAACAAAAGCTGTGCAACGTTTTCTTTCATGTTTTAAAGCGTATACAAACAAATAAAATGTGTTACGTTCAATAAAATCCAGCAAATAAAATTTATAGTTTAACAAATGCAGTTCAAAAAAAGGAAAAAAATCATTTATTTACACTATTTTTTGGTTACCTTACGTGAAGAAATCAATTTTTTTTCAACAAATCTCGATTGTAGTAAACCTGACGTCACTTCTGTCTTGTTTCTAATAGCACATTTTTACCTTCACAAAAAAGATTTAATATATTTAAAAAGAAATTATTGCTACTTATTGAATTAAACCGTAGTTTAAACTATTAGATACATAAAGAAATGCTGTATAACGGAAGCTCGGCAACGTTTTCTTTCTAGTTTTAAAGCGTATAATAACAAATAAAAAGTGTTACGTTCAATAAAATCCAGCTAATACCATTTATATTTCGAATACTGCAGTTCAAAAAAAGGAATAAAATCATTTTATTACAACATTTTTTGGTTACTTAACAAGAAGAATTCAATTTTTTTTCAACGAAACTCGATTGTAGTAAACCTGACAATTAATCTATTTTGTTTCTAGTAGCACATGTTAACCGTTTCTAAAAATGTTTAAATATATTTAGAAAAAAATTTTTGCTGCTTTCTTTACAAAACCGTAGTTTAAATCTAATGGATACATAAAGAAATGCTAATTAAAAAAAGCTGTAAAACGTTTTCTTTCATGTTTTAAACCAAATAATAACAAATAAAAATTGTTACTTTCAATAAAATCAAGCAAATAATTTTTATAATT
>NW_014573368.1:0-944 GCF_001313835.1 Polistes canadensis
TTTCTAAATATATTTAATTATTTTTAACGACAGTTAAAATGTGCTACTAGAAACAAAACAGAATTGATGTCAGGGTTATTACAAACGATTTTCGTTGAAAAAGAATTGAGTTCTTCACGTACAGTAACAAAAAAAATGTTTTAATAGAATTATTTTTTCCCTTTTTTTGGACTGCAGTTGTGGAAATATAAATGGTGTTTGCTGGATTTTATTAGACATAACACTTTTTACTTATTAGTATACTCTTGAAAACTTGAAAGAAAATGTTTTACAGCTTTTATTTTAAAGCATTTCTTTATGTATCTGATAGTTTTGAACTACAGTTTAATTCAGAAAGTGGCAAAAGTTTCTTTTTAATTATATGAAATCTTTTTTGTGAAGGTAAAAATGTGCTACTAGATACAAAACAGATTAAATGTCAGGTTTACTACAATCGAGTTTCGTCGTAAAGGAATTGAATTCTTCACGTTAAGTAAAAAAAAATTTGTTGTACTAAAATTATTTTTCCCCTTTTTTTGGACTGCAGTTGTTGAAATATAAATGTTATTTGCTGGTTTTTCTTAAACGTAACATTTTTTATTTGTTATTATACGCTTTAAAATTTAAAAGAAAACGTTTTACATCTCTTGTTATATAGCATTTCTTTATGTATCGAATAGTTTTAAACTACGGTTTTATTTAGAAAGTGGCAAAACTTTCTTTCTAAATATATTTAAACATTTTTAGCGACGGTTAAAAGGGGCTACTAGAAACAAAATTGATTAAATGTCAGGTTTACTACAATCGAGTTTCGTTAAAAATGAATTAAGTTCTTTACGTACAGTAACCAAAAAATGATTTAATAGAATTATTTTTTCCCTTTTTTTGGACTGCAGTTGTTGAAATATAAATGTTATTTACTGGATTTTATTAGACATAACAGTTTTTACTTATTAGTATACGCT
>NW_014573369.1:0-928 GCF_001313835.1 Polistes canadensis
TAAACCTGACATTCATTCTGTCTTGTTTCTAATAGAACATTTTTACCTTTACAAAAAAGATTAAATATATTTAAAAAAAAATTTTGCTACTTTCTGAATTAAACCATAGTTCAAAACTAGCTGATACCTAAAGTAGAGCTATATAAAAAAAGTTGTAAAACGTTTTTTTTTCAAGTTTTAAAGCGTATACTAACAAATAAAAATTGTTTCGTTCAATAAAATCCAGCAAATATCATTTATATTTTTACAACTGCAGTCCATAATAAGGGAAAAAAATCATTTTATTATTACTTTTTAAGGTTACTTAACGTGAGGAATTCAATTTATTTTCAACGAAACTCGATTGTAGTCAACCTGACATTCATTCTGTCTTGTTTTTAATAGCACATTTTTACCATCACAAAAAAGATTTTATATATTTTAAAGAAATTTTTGCAACTTTCTAAATAAAACCGAAGTTCAAACTATTAGATAAATAAGGGAATGCGGTATAAACAAAGCTGTAAAACGTTTTCTTATAAGTTTTGAAGCTTATACTGACAAATAAAACGTGTTACTTTCAATAAAATCAAGCAAATAAATTTATATTTCAACAACTGCAGTTTAAGAAAAGGACGAAATCTTTATATTACAAAATTTTTTGTTACTTAACGTAAAGAATTTATTATTTTAAAGGAAACTCGATTGTAGTCAACCTGACATCCCTTCTGTCTTTTTTCTAATAGCACATTTTTACCTTCACAAAATAGATTTAATATAATTTTAAAGAAATTTTTGCTACTATTTTAATTAAACCGTAATTCAAAACTATCAGATACATAAGGAAATGCTATAAAACAAAAGCTGTAAAACATTTTCTTCCAAGTTTTCAAGCGTATACTGTCAAATAAAAAGTGTTAAGTCTAATAAAATCCAGCAAATAACATTT
>NW_014573370.1:0-929 GCF_001313835.1 Polistes canadensis
GAAAAAAATCAGTTTATTACAACATTTTTTGGTTACTTAACGAGAAGAAATTAATTCTTTTTCACCGAAACTCGATTGTAGTAAACCTGACATTTAATCAGATTTGTTTCTAGTAGCACATTTTAACCGTTGCTAAAAATTTTTAAATATTTTAAGAAAAAAATATTTGCTTCTTTCTGAATTAAACCGTAGATCAAAACTATTAGATACAAAAAGAAATGCTAATAAACAAAAACTGTAAAACATTTTTTTTGAAGTTTTCAAGCCTATACTAATAAGTAAAAAGTTTTTTGTTCAATAATATCCAGCAAATAACATCTATAATTCAACGACTGCAGTTCAAAAAAAGGGAAAAAATCATTTTATTACAACATTTTTTATTTACTGTAAGTGAAGAACTCAATTATTTTTTAACCAAACTCGATTTTAGTAAACCTGACATCCATTTTGTTTTGTTTTTAGTATCACAATTTACCTGTCGCTGAAAGAATTTATCTTATTTAAAAAGAAATTTTTGATACTTTCTGAATTAAACCGTAGTTCAATACTAGCTAATGCATAATGGATTGGTATAATACTAAAGCTGTTAAACGTTTTCTTTTAAGTTTTATAGCGTATACTAACAAATAAGAAGGTTTTCGTTCAATAAAATCCAGCAAATAAAATTTATAATATAATAACTGCAGTTCAAAAAAAGGAAAAAAATCATTTCATTACAACATTTTTGGTTACTTAACGTGAAGAACTCGATCTTTTTCGACGAAAATTGATTGTAATAAACCTGACATCCATTCTGCTTTGTTTCTAGTAGTACATTTGAACCTTCGCTAAAAATTTCTAAATATATTCAAAAAGAAATTTTTGCTACTTTTTGAAATAAACTGTCGTTCAAACTATTAGATACATAAAGAAATGCTATAAAACAAAAG
>NW_014573371.1:0-979 GCF_001313835.1 Polistes canadensis
GTTACGTTCAATAAAATCCAGCGAATAACATTTATTATTCAACAACTGCAGTTCAGAAAAAGGAAAAAAATCATTTGATAAAAAAATTTTTTGATTACTTAACGTAAACAACTCAATTCTATTTCAACGAAAATCGAATGTAATAAACCTGACGTCTATTCTGATTTGTCTCTTGTAGCAATTTTTAACCGTCGCTAAAAATTTTTAAATATATTTATAATAAAATTTTTTCTACTTTTTGAATTAAACCGTAGTTTAAAACTATAAGATACATAAAGAAATTCTATATAAAAAAACCTTTAGAACGGTTTCATTCAAGTTTTTGAAAGCGTATACTAACGAATAAGAAGTGTTACGTTCAATAAAATCCAGCAAATAACATTTATTATTCAACAACTGCAGTTCATAAAAAGGAAAAAAATCATTTTATTACAACATTTTTTGGTTACTTAACTTGAAGAACCCAATTCTTTTTTCAACGAAAATCGATTGTAATAAACCTGACATCCATTCTGTTTTGTTGCTAGTAGCAATTTTTAACCGTCGCTCAAAATGTTCAAATATATTTAGAAAGAAATTTTTTCGACTTTTTGAAATTAACCGTAGTTTAAAATTATCTGATACATAAAGAAATGCTAGAAAACAAAAG
The DNA here is from genome assembly GCF_001313835.1 of Polistes canadensis. NCBI lineage: Eukaryota > Metazoa > Arthropoda > Insecta > Hymenoptera > Vespidae > Polistes > Polistes canadensis. The sequence continues at coordinate 650 of NW_014573371.1, forward strand.
CTGTAAAACATTTCCATACAATTTTTCAAGAGTATACTAACAAATAAAAAGTGGTATGTCTAATAAAATCCGGCAAATAACATTTATATTTCAACAGCTGCAGTCCAAAAAAAGGAAAAAAATCATTTTATTAGAACATTTTTTGGTTACTTTACGTGAAAAAAAATTCTTTTTCAACGAAAATCGATTGTAATAAACCTGAAATCCATTCTGTTTTGTTTCTAGTAGCAATTTTTAACCGTCGCTGAAAATTTTTAAATATATTTAGAAAGAAATTTTTGCTTCTTTTTGAATTAAACCGTAGTTCAAAACTATCGGGTACATAAAGAA
>NW_014573372.1:0-925 GCF_001313835.1 Polistes canadensis
TTTAAAACATTTTCTTTCAAGTTTTTCAGCGTACACTAACAAATAAAAAGTCTTATGTCTAAAAAAACCCAGCAAATACTATTTATATTTCAACAACTGCAGTTCAAAAAAGGAAAAAAATCATTTAGTAAAACATTTTTTGGTTACCTAACGTAAAGAATCCAATTTTTTTTCTACAAAACTCGATTGTAGTAAACCTGATATTTATTCTGTTTTGTTTCTAGTAGCAAATTTTAACCGTCGCTAAAAATGTTGAGATATATTTAGAAAAAAATTCTTGCTACTTTTTGAATTAAACCGTAGGTTAAAACTATCAGATATATAAAGAAATGCTATAAATAAGAACTGTAAAACATTTTATTTCAAGTTTTCAAGCGTATACTAACAAATAAAAAGTGTTATGTCTAATAATATCCAGCAAAAAACATTTATATTTCAACAAATGCAGTTAAAAAAAGGAAAAAAATCATTTAATTACAACATTTTTTGGTTACTTTACGTGCAAAACTCTATTCTTTTTCAACGAAAATCGATAGTAAAAAACCTGATATCCATTCTGTTTTGTTTCTAGTAGCAATTTTTAACTGTCGGTAAAAATTTTTAAATATATTTAGATAGAAATTTTTTTTACTTTTTGAATTAAGCCGTAGTTTAAAACTATCAGAAACATAAAAAAATGCTATATAACTAAATCTGTAAAACGATTTTTTTTAAGTTTTAAAGCGTATAATAACAAATAAACAGTGTTACGTTCAATAAATTCCAGCAAATAACATTTATTATTCAACAACTGCAGTTCAAAAAAAGGAAAAAAGTCATTATATTACAACATTTTTTGGATACTTAACGTAAAGAATTCAATTCTTTGTCAACGAAACTCGATTGTTATAAACCTGACATTCATTTTGCTTTGTTTCTAGTAGCA
>NW_014573373.1:0-950 GCF_001313835.1 Polistes canadensis
TTGCAACATTTTTTGGTGACTAAACGTACAGAACTCAATTCATTTTCAACGAAAATCGATTGTATTAAACCTGACATCCATCCTGTTTCGTTTCTAGTAGCAGATTTAAACCGTCGCTAAATATATATAAATATACTTAAAAAGAAATTTTTTCTACTTTCTGATTTATTCCGTAGTTAAAAACTATCAGATACATAAAGAAATGCTTTATAAAAAAAGCTGTAGAACGTTATCCTGTAAGTTTTAAAGCAATTACTAACAAAAAAAAAGTATTACGGTCAATAAAATCCAGCAAATAACATTTACTAATCAAAAACTGCATTTGAACAAATTGGAAAAAAATCATTTTATTACAACATTTTTTAGGTACCTAACGTGAAGAATGTAATTCTTTTTAAACGAAACTCGATTGTAGTAAACCTGACGTCCATTCTGTCTTGTTTCTAATAGCACATATTAAACGTCGCTATATATGTATAAATATACTTAAAAAGAAATTTTTGCTACTTTCTGAATAAAACTATAGTAAAAAACTTTTAGATACATAAAAAAATGCTTTATAACAAAAGCTGTAAAACGTTATCCTTTAAGTTTTAAGACAATTATTAACAAATAAAAAGTATAACAGTCAATAAAATCCAGCAAATAACATTTATAAATCAAAAACTGCATTTGAAAAAAAGGAAAAAAATTATTTTATTGCAACATTTTTTGGTTTCTAAACGTACAGAACTCATTTCTTTTTCAACGAAAATCGATTTTAATAAACCTTTTTTCCGTTCTGTTTTGTTTCTAGTAGCACATTTTAACCGTCGCTAAAAATATATAAATATATTTAAAAGAAATTTTTGCTACTTTCTGAATTATATTGTAGTTCAAAACTATCAGATACATAAAGATATACTATAAATCAAAAGCTGTAAAACGTTTTCTTTTAAGTTTTAAAGCGT
>NW_014573374.1:0-958 GCF_001313835.1 Polistes canadensis
AAGAAACCAAAAAATGTTGTAGTAAAGTAATTTTTTTCTATTTTTTGGACTGCAGCTGTTGAAATATACATGTTATTTGCTGGATTAGTGACCTTTTCACTTTTTATTAGTTAGTATGCGCTTTAAAACTTAAAAGAGAACGTTTTACAGCTTTTGTTATACATCATTTCTTTATGTATCTGATAGTTTGGGACTACGGTTTACTTCAGAAAGTAGCGAAAATTTCTTTTTAATGATATTCTAAACTTTTAACCTATGGTAAAAATGTGCTACTTTAAACAAAACAAAGTAAATGTCAGGTTTACTACAATCGAGTTTCGTTAAAAAAGAATTTATATCATCACGTTAAGAAACCAAAAAATTTTGTAATAGAATGATTTTTTTCTTTTTTTTGGACTTTTGTTGTGGAAATATAAATGTTATTTGCAGGATTTTATTGAACGTTACAATTTTTACTTGTTTGTATGCGCTTTAAAACTTGAAAGAAAACGTTTTAAAAATTTTTTGTAGCAATTTTTTATGTATCTGCTAGATTTGAACTACGGTTTAATTCAGAAAGTAGCAAAAAGTTTTTTATAAATATATTAAATCTTTTTCGTGAAGGTAAAAATGTGCTATTCAAAACAAGACAGAATGGATGTCAGCTTTACTACAGACAAGTTTCGTTGAAAAAGAATTGAGTTCTTCACGTAACGTAACCAAAAAATGTTGTAATAGAATGATTTTCTTTCTTTCTTGGGACTGCAGTTGTTGAAATATAAATAATATTTGCAGGATTTTATTGAACGTTATACTTTTTATTTTTTAGTATGCGCATTAAAACTTGAAAGAAAAGGTTTGCAGCTTTTTTTATACAGCAATTTTTTATGTATCTTCTAGTTTTCCCCTACGGTTTTATTCAGAAAGTAGCAAAATTTTTTTTTTAAATATATTAAATCTTCTTTGTGAAGGTAAAAAT
>NW_014573375.1:0-935 GCF_001313835.1 Polistes canadensis
TTTTTCATCGAAACTCGATTGTAGTAAACCTGACATTTATACTGTTTTATTTCATGTAGCACATTTTAATCGTCGCTTAAAATGTTTAAATATATTTAGAAAAAAATTTTTGCAACTTTCTGAAATCAACTGTAGTTTAAAACTAAAAAATACATAAAGAAATGCTATATAAAAAAAGCTTATAAGCGTTCTGTTTTAAGTTTTACAACGCATACTAAAAAATAAAAAGTGTTTCGTTCAATAACATCTAGCTAATAAAATTTATATTTCAACAACTGTAGACCAAAAAAAGGAAAAAAATCATTTTATGACAAAATTTTTTGGTTACTGTACGTTAAGAAATTAATTCTTTTTAAACGAAACTCGATTGTAGTAAACCGGATATCAATTATTTCTTGTTTATAATAGCACATTTTTACCTTTACAAAAAATATTTAATATACTTAAACAGAAATTTTTGCTACTTTCTGAATAGTATCTTAATTTAAAACTAGCAGATACCTAAAGAAATAGCATATAAAAAAAGCTGTAAAAAGTTTTCTTTTAAGTTTCAAAGCGTATACTAACAAACAAAAAGTGTTACGTTTAATAAAATCCAGCAAATAACATTAAAAACTCCACAAATGCAGTTAAAAAAAAGGAATGAAATCATTTTATTACAACATTTTTTGGTTACTTAACGTTAATAATTTAATTCTTTTTCAAACATACTCGGTTGTAGTAAACCTGACAATTATTCTGTCTTGTTTCTAGTTGCACATTTTAAACGTCGGTAAAAATGTTAAAATATATTTAGAAACAAATTATTGCGACTTTCTGAAATTAACCGTAGCTCAAAACTAGCAAATACATAAAGAAATTCTATATAAAAAAAGCTGTAAGACGTTTTCTTTCAAGTCTTTAAGCGCATCCTAACAAATAAAAAGTGTTACGTT
>NW_014573376.1:0-936 GCF_001313835.1 Polistes canadensis
TTTATGTATTTAATAGTTTGGAACTACGGTTTAATTCAGAATGTAGCAAAAAGTTCTTTTTAAATATATTTATATATTTTTAGCTACGGTTAAAATGTTCTGCTACAAAAAAAACAGAATAGAAGTCAGGTTTATTACAATCGGTTTTCGTTGAAAAAGAATTAAATTCTTTACGTTAGGTAACCAAAAAATGTTGTAATAATTTGATTATATTCCTTTTTTTGAACTGCAGTTGTTTAATTATAAATGTTATTTGCTGGATTTTATTAAACGTAAAACTTTTTGTTTGTTAGTATACGCTTTAAACCTTAAAGGAAAACGTTTTACAGCTTTTGTTATAAAGCATTTCGTTATGTATCTGATAGTTCAGAACTACAGTTTAATTTAGAAAGTAGCAAAAATTTCTTTTTAAGTATAATTATATATTTTTAGCGACGGTTAAATTGTGCTACTAGATACAAAACAGAATGGAGGTCAGGTTTATTACAATCAATTTTCGTTGAAAAAGAATTGAGTTCTTCACGTTTAGTAACCAAGAAATGTTGTAATAAAATGATTTTTTTACTTTTTTTAAACTGCAGTTGTTGAATTACAAATGTTATTTGCTGGATTTTTTTGAACGTAACACTTTTTATTTGTTAGTATACGCTATAAAACTTGGACGAAAACGTTGTACAGCATTTGTTATGTAGCATTTCTTTATGTATCTTATAGTTTTGAACTACGGTTTAATTCAGAAGGTAGCAAAGTTTTCTTTTAAATGTATTAAATCTTTTTTGTGAAGGTAAAAATGCGCCACTAGAAACAAGACAGAATGGTTGTCAGGTTTACTACAATCGAGTTTCGCTGAAAAAGAATTTGATTCTCCACGTTAGGTAACCTAAAAATGTTGTAATAAGATGATTTTTTTCCTTTTACTGAACTGCAGTTGTTGAA
>NW_014573377.1:0-914 GCF_001313835.1 Polistes canadensis
TTAGTATACGCTTGAAAACTTGAATGAAAATGTTTTAAAGCTATTGTTTTATAGCATTTCTTTATGTATCTGATAGTTTTAAACTACGGTTTAATTCAGAAAGTAGCTAAAATTTCTTTCTAAATATATTTAACAATTGTAAGAGACAGTTAATATGTGCTACTAGAAACAAAGTAGAATGGATGTCAAGTTTATTACAAAAAATTTTCGTTGAAAAAGAATTGAGTTCTTCACGTAAAGTAACTAATAAATGTAGCAATAAAATGATTTTTTTCCTTTTTTTAAAAAGCAGTTGTTGAAATATAAATGTTATTTGCAGGATTTTATTAGACATAACACGTTTTACTTATTAGTATACGCTTCAAAACTTGAAAGAAAATGTTTTACAGGTTTTGTTTTATATCATATTTTTATGTATCTGATAGTTTAAAACTACGGTATAATTCAGAAAGTAGCAAAAATTTCTTTCTAAAAATATTTAAACATTTCTAGGGACGGGTAAAATGTGCTACTAGAATTAAACACATTAAATGTCAGGTTTACTACTATCGAGTTTCGTTGAAAAAAAATTAAATTCTATTCGTTAAGTAACTAAAAAATGTTGTAATAAAATGATATTTTTCCTTTTTTTGAACTGCAGTTTTGAATTATAAATGTTATTAGCTGGATTTTATTGAACGAAACACTTTTTTATTGTTAGTATACGCTTGAAAACTTGAAAGAAAATGTTTTACATCTTTTGTTTTATAGCATTTCTTTATGTATCAGATAGTTTAGAACTACGGTTTAATTCAAAAAGTAGCAAAATTTTCTATTTAAACATATCTAAACATCTTTAGCAAAGGTTAAAATGTGCTACTAGAAAAAAAACAGATTAAGTGTCAGGTTTACTACAATCGAGTTTCGTTGAAAAA
>NW_014573378.1:0-1013 GCF_001313835.1 Polistes canadensis
AAAAAAAAAAAAACGTGGAATCTACTGGTAATTAGGAAACATTCTCTTGGATATATGCGCACATATTTCGTATTAATTTAAAACGAGCTATATCTATCTATGTACATACATACATACATATATATATACATACATTCATACACATATCTATAACAATACGTATTAAACTGAAGTATTTGAAACTAGTGAAATATTTTGTGTTATCGATCCGTAAAACGTTATCGGCATATCGCACCTCACTCTATCTCTCTCTCTCTCTCACTCACTCTCTCACTTTTTCTATCGGACCTATTGTATCCGACGATCGGGAAAAAAAACACGTCCAATGGTAGGACGATAGTCACAAATTGGGGGTGAGGAATAGGAGGAAAAGGAGGATGAGAAAGGGTGGATGGAAATAAAAAGTGCTAATAGTCGGATACCAAAAAGCGTGCTGAAACTGTTACGAAAAGGGTGGTAAGGGAAGGGAGGAGAGGGGTCAGAAGCCGAAAGAAAGGATCGATAAGCCGAATTAATTTTGAGCAACTATTTACGAAATTCGTGATTTGTTTTTTTAAACATTGGTCTTGTTGTTATTTTTTGTTTATTTTATTTCCTGTTTTTTTTTTTTTTTTTTTAGAGAAAAAGAGAAGAAGAAATTCATGTAAATGTGTATAAAGTGTTTAGAAAATTAGAGATATGTTTATAGAATAAATCACAAATATTACACTGGTTATTTTATTTTTCTATTATGTTAAACATTGAGAAACTCGTGTTGTTTGAAAGATAATAAATATAGAATTTATCTCTTTCAGATCGCGCGTCTAGATTATAAGTAAATATTATAATTATAGTTACGATTTCAAATATTTATATCGTTTCTCATTCGCTAATTATTTCAATTAATTTGGAATTTTATACGCATACTCGCGTGAAAAGAATGTACTAATGATCGTGCGCATGCACCAACACACAACGTTGTAATATAAATTTTATGAGTGAAATAAAAAAAAATAAAAATAATTAAAAAAAAA
>NW_014573379.1:0-951 GCF_001313835.1 Polistes canadensis
TTTATTTAAACAAAAAAAGATTAAATCAATTAAGTACTTTCATTCAAATAAAAAAAAATATGATTAGTTGAATATTTTCATTTAGATAGAAAAAGATAGGATGTGGTAATTACGTTTATTTTAATGAAAAGTGATTAATTGATTTGAGTACATTCATTTATATATTATGTGATTTGATAAGTTAATATTTTTATGTAAATAAAAAAAGATTTGATTCAGTAAGTATTTTATTTCAAATAATAAGAGATTTTATAAGTTAAAAACTTTTTTTAAATAAAAAAAGGAATTAATAAAATGAGTACTTTATTTTAAATAGAAAGAGATTTAATAATTTTATTACTATTATTTAAATAAAAAAAGATTTGATAAGTTAAGTACTTAAATTTAAATAGAAAAAGACTTGATGAGTTGAGTACTGTCGTTAAATAGGAAATAGATTTAATCAATTGAGTACTTATAATCAGATAAGAAAAGATTTGATGAGTAAGTTACTTTTATTTAAATGAAAGGAGATTCGATTAGTTAGGTAATTTCATTTAAATAGAACAAAATTTAGGCAGTTTGATACTTTCGTTTATATATGAAGAGATTTGATGAGTTGAGTACTTTTATTCAACTAGAAAGAACTGTGATGTGTTTGGGACTTTTATTCAAATGGAAAAAGATTTAATAAGTTTAGTACTTTCGATAAATAAAATGAGATTTGATGTGTTTGTTTTTTTCATTTAAATCGAAAGAAATTTGATCAGTTGAGTATTATCATTCAAATGGAAAGAACTTTGACGAGTTAGAAGCTTTTATTCAAAAGGCAAGATATCTAATAAATTAATTACTTTTATTCAAATGCAAAAAGATTTGATAAGTTAAGTTTTTTTAATTCAAATGGAAAGAAACTTGATAAGTAAAGTACTTTTATTTAAATAAAAAAAGATTTGATGATTAATGTACTTT
>NW_014573381.1:0-1008 GCF_001313835.1 Polistes canadensis
GAGAGAGAGAGAGAGAGAGAGAGAGAAAGAGAGAGATGATGAGGAGGTTGGGAAGGGGGAGGAGTAGAGACAAAAGTGAGATAACGAGGCACGTCACGTTTGCAACGTAGGAAATCCCCGGAGCGATACAACCGACCACGGGAATCGTAAACGAACAACACATCACACAACTACTTATACATATATATATATATATATTTTTCTACGTATTTTTATCGACGCCGTTATTTATTTTTAACTTGTTTAAAGTTATTTTTAAAACTTTGCCACGGTCGTCGTCTACGTCCCCACCCCCCGCCCCTTGTCACCCGACCCCCTTTAAGAAAAAAACAAAAAAAACGAATTATGTTAAATTAATTTTTATACAACGCCTATAATTCTAATTTGAATATGTATACGGACGATAAAAGAAGAAGAAAAATAAAAAAAAGAAAAAAAAAAAGAACAGGTACAATATCAACGAGAATCGAGGAAGGTATAATAAAATACTGTTTATATTATATCTTGATGATAATTAGATAAGTTTAAAGAGAGAGAGAGAGAGAGAGAAATAAAATCATTAGAAGATACTAATGAGTATTCGGGAAAGATCATTTATAGTAGTACTCATATAAATACTTGTTATTTTTTTGATTAAAGAGTAGTAATAGAAATAGAATAAAAGAAAGATATGAGACGTGTGACGTAATCAATGAAAGACGAAGGAACGCGAGTGCGCGGCATTGATTACTCACGTGCAAACGTGCAACTTTAGATAGAAAAAAAAAAAACAGAAGAAGAAGTAAAAAAAAAAAAGAAAAATGATTGCAACCGCTGAATAGTGTACCGGTTAGTCAGAGGAAAGGCAAATTCACTTTGACATTGGATGACTTAAGTTTTAATTATTGTCGCGTATTTAACTAACGCCTTAGCCTCAGGCTTTTTCACGAATCGGAGCGAGTAAAACAATATATCGATTAGGATGTTATATGACAGTGATAGTGCGAGAGAGAGAGAGAGAGAGAGAGA
>NW_014573382.1:0-946 GCF_001313835.1 Polistes canadensis
GCATTATATAAACACGTATATAAATTTTAATAAAAGTTAAATAAAGAAAGAAATATATATACACACACACATACAAAAGTATAGTCTCTATGTCAAATGTTTATTAGTGCAAGCTAGAAGGTTTCACCATGGCCACTTTCAGTGGTTTGCATTTCACTGGTGAAACTCGGATGAGTTCGAACAGGACGGAACATTCTCTTTGTTTTATTTCCCCCTCTCCCTCCCCCCTCCTTCTCTCTCTCTCTTTTTGTCTATTTTATTTATCTTACACATAATATTTATCTATCATTCGTGTTATCTCTTTCTTTCCAAATACTTTTGTCCTTCCACCACACGTGGGGCTACATAAAACGTAGTAGTTATTTACTTTTTATTACAATCACCCAACCACGTTTCCTTCCACTTTTCAAGCAGTTGCTGTTGCTGTTTCTGTTTCTGGTTGGTTTTAAAAAGCATTTTATATAAAAAGAGAGAGAGAGAGAGAGAAAATACAACGAAAGCGAGCGTGAATATTGTACTTTCTTTCCTTAGATCACAGTGAAGAATAAGATGAAGAATAAGAAGAAGAAGAAGAAGAAGAAGAGGAAGATGATTGAGAAATTTCCTCCCCCTTTTCCCTCCCCCTCGTCGTGTCCACCTTCTCATCATCCTTGTTCGTTGTTTAAGTCAACGTTTTCTTTTGTCTCGCACGTTTCTTCATAATTCTTACCTGTGATCATGGTTATTTATTTTTTTCTTTCTTTTGTTTACCCACAGGAGACGCGTTAATGCGCGAGAGTACACGTAATTACTATTTTTTTGTGAAATTTAAATTATAAAAAAAAGAATAGAAAATAGAAAGTTACTACTGGAATGAGACACGAAAAATATCAAGGTTTTGATGTATTTTATATAAGAATTTTTGTAATATAGAATTTTAATCATTATTTATTATTATTTTATTATA